>NW_020175414.1:5304996-5316322 GCF_003031525.2 Neophocaena asiaeorientalis asiaeorientalis
AAAAAAAAAAGGGGGGAAAAAAAAATAACAAAAAAAAAAAAAAAAAAAAAAAAAGCAGTAAAAGAGGGAACCTGCAGAGGAGGTCAGAGTGATGATATAGGACGGACTTGACCCCTACTGCTGCTTTTGAAGATGGGAGAAGGGGGCCACGAAGCAAGAAATACAGACAACAGGAAGAGTCAAGGACAGATTCTCTCCTAGAGCCTGGAGAAGGAACACAGCCCTGTGGGTACCCATGAGACCCACATTGGACTTATAATCTATAGAACATGTAAGATAATACATGTGTGTTGTTTTAAGCCATTCAGTTTGTGATCACCTGTTACAACAGCCACAGAAAACTAATACAGGTCCCTTCCGAGGTGGAGATCCAGATGCCCTCCCACCAGGGATAATTTATCCAAAGTAGTGAATCATTTTTCAGTCTCTGTGGAGAGCACCTGCTCATCTTTTACCAAAAGCTAAAAGCTTCCCAATTCCACTCTCTCTTGTGGCATATGCTATTCAGACCAGCTCCTCTGTGGCCATAGGCATTCATAAGCCCTGGGTGGGCAGCAGAATGCTAAGGGAAGAACATCCATTATTGGAAGTCAAAGTGAAACTTACGTTAGAACTTTTCAGCCTACTACTTCAAAAGAAGAGCTAAACTTGAAGGGCGTTGTTAGGGATCTGACTGTGCAGCTTTAGCAAAACAAATTCAGAGACAAAATGTGTCCTATATCTCTAGTTTACCTTTATTGTTCCAAAGAATAGCAGGGATCTTAGAAGACTGTCACCTTACAGCACAGTGTGTGGAGTTATAGATGGAGGGGCAGTACTAATGGAGCTGTCTTGCTTTAGTAGGTTTAAGGAAAATCCTTGACATTATTTTCCTGCCGTTTTCTAAATTAAATTTATAAGAAATATTATGTATCCTGCTGTGCTGTGTGAAAGCTATATTCCTGTAAAGGGCTTATAATCATATTTTAAAAGCTGGAGGGTGAAGTTTGTTCATGCCATCAAAGTCACAAAGTAAAAACTAGAGCCTTACCTTGTGCATTTTTATAATTGTAATACCTTTTGATATATATAACACCACAAAGTGCTTCCCTGATATTGTTTCATTAATCCTCAGAACATCCCCACTGGAGAGGTATATTTTTATCTCCACTTTGCGTATGGGAAAACTGAGGCACAGTAAGTGTCAGCAATTTGCCTTGGCCTGCCAGTGGGTTGGCCTCACAGCTGGCACCAAAACGCCAGGATCTTAGCCCGAAGACGATTCACGCCATTCATCAGACAACAGTCATCTTGCTAATCTACCTTTCTGCAGGTACAGAAATAACTCTAGGAGGACTTCTGCATTGCTCAAATTTTATCTTCAAGGTCCTCAAGAAAAAAACCCTATAAATAGATTTTCTGTTAATTCCACTACATCTGCTTAAAATAATTATGAACAGTCAGTAGTTCGGAGCGGGAGGGTTCACAGTGGGGGCGTTTTGAAAATTTAGTGGGAAATGTGGATGCTCTGGGAAAATGCAACAGGGACTGAGTCTGGGGAGCCGGAACAGGACTGTCGGGGAAGCTGGAAGCTCCCACAGCCACCTGCCCACCGGAAGCACTCATCTCCTCTCAGACCACGGAACTCCAGACCTTTCGGGACATCATGTTCCTGGGCAGAGAGGTTACTCCTCTTTTTCTACAGGCTTTGATTTTACCCTAGCTCTCAAGCCACTGCTTGACATGCTTTCAACCAATGATTATGCCCCAGGTTTGAACATCTTGATAGAAAACTACAGTAACCTAAAATCTTTACCCCTGCCCTGTGCCTTTGCAGGAGCAGGAGGTCCAAAATCTCCTTCTCTCTGCTTGTTCCCTCAGTTGTATTTCCCTGAGCAACATAGAACCAAAGTCTTGAGAATCTTACAAACAACAGAGGTGAATAAATGATGTTTTAAGCCCCACTATGTATAGGCATTAATCTCGGTATGTCACTCCAGCAGCCTCACTAGAATTAGGCTGCCCCTGTTGTTTAAGGGTGTTTTATCCTCAACACCCTTTAATAAAAAAATTGGGATATTGTTCCTAGTTCTTCTTCCTGAGAACTTTTTTTCTTTTTTTTTTTTTTTGCGGTACGCGGGCTTCTCACCGTTGTGGCCTTTCCCGTTGCAGAGCACAGGCTCCGGACGGGCAGGCTCACCGGCCATGGCTCACGGGCCCAGCCGCTCCGCAGCACGCGGGATCTTCCCGGACCGGGGCACGAACCCGTGTCCCCTGCCTCGGCAGGCGGACTCTCAACCACTGCGCCACCAGGGAAGCCCCGTGAGAACTTATTTAAAACAAAGGTAGTGAATTTATTTGGATAATTAACGTTTTCTATTCCTTTCTTCGTATGCCCATATGCTATATGTGTCACTGTGTTGCAAATGCTCAGTTGTTCTGTGAGTTATTTATACAAATAGTTGATTGACTATAGCTGCACAGAAGCACATTTTAGAGCAAAGTTTCCATTCCAGGATTAAGATTAACAATGGGGAGACAAGGGGCTTGCTCTGCCTGTTCCCTCCTGGACAGGGTAGGTGGTCTTACACAGTGTTGTTTCTCACACAGGGTGTGGGGTGCCAACTGGAGGGTTTCCCAGACCTGCCAGCCAAGCCCCAGCCATATCCTCTCACTTCAGATCATTCCAGTCTGTGCCAGTGGTTTTATGCTGTCAGCACCCCGGGTTCTAAGGGTTCCCGCTGGCCACAAGCATGCTCAGCCTGAGAGGAGGAACTGTCAGAGGCACTGGGGAGTGACCACCGCTGGCGCAGCACTAACCAGATGTGAATTGGGATGAGTGGATCCGTGTTCCACCCTCCTGGCCTCTCAGGTAGAATACTTCTGAGGCATATTCTATACCATCTCCCAGACGCCCCTTAGAGGATGCAACCCAGTCGCCCACAGAAGTAACCTGTCCTCTGAGCACCCTGTCTCGGCTTCCTTCAATTCCCAATCTCACTTCCCCACTCCCTGTTGTCCCCTCCTGGAATAACTTCCCAAATAAACTCAAGGTTGGCTTCTGGGGGTACCCAACCTAACTCACCCATGTTTTCTGGACTTCTGTCTTCCTATAGAGTTGCACGGGACCTTCCAAATCATCTAGCTCCTGACAGACCTTTGGGGGTGGAGGAAGGGCAAGAAATCAGGACTCTGGCCATTTTCTTCAGCTAGAGCAGGGGAATTTCTATGTGTTTTACCTCTCATCTTCCAGGTAATATTCCACTTGAACTAAAGGATCTAAACCTTGAAAAAGTTGCTTGAAAACCATAGATCTAGGGAAACGTATTTCCCTATCCAGGAACCCCCTCTGTGTTAGTTTCCTATTGCTGCTGTAATAAATTACCACAAACTTTAAAACTACAGAAATTCATTTTTTCACAGTTCTGGAGGACAGAAGTCTGAAATCAAGGTGTCAGCAAGGCCAGTTTGCTCCAGAGGCTCTGTGGGAGAGTCTTTCCTGCCTCTTCCAGTTTCTGGTGGCTTCAGGCATTCCTTGGTTTGTGACAGCATCACTCCAATCTCTGCCTCCATCTTCACATGGCCTTCTCCACTGGCTTTGCATCCTCTCACCTTTTGTCTTTCACAAGGACTGTTCTCATTGGATTTAGTGCCCACCCAGATAATCCAGGATGATCTTAATTTATTTATATCTGCAGAGATCCTTTTTCCAAATAAGGTCATATTCACAGGTTCTTGGGGTTAGGACATGGACAGATCTTTTGGGAGCCACCATTCAACCCACAACATCATCCATGGTGTCTCTGGCCATCACAGCACAAACCTGTAATGATTAGCTACTCCTTCCCTCACAAGGCAGGTGATTCCATCTTTGCTAAATTCAAATTTCATAAAGAGAGTCTTCTTACTGTGCCCAATATTGTGCCCAAATTGACTGTCTATAACTTTTCCCCATCAGTCCTGCTTCTGCCTATGGAGACATCCAGGGGAAATTCTGTTCCTTTCCAATGAGATTAATGAATTGAGCTGAGCCTAAAAATTTGGGGTCAGAAAAATTTGGAAGTTTGTAACGTCAGGGCAATCTGGACAACTAATTCAACCTAATTCATCAAATATTATGTGTTTACTTTGTTCAGTGTACTGTGGTGGATGGTGCAGAAGATTCTAAGATGGGTAAGAGAATCCAGGATGCAGTTTGTGAGCATCTAGCAGGGCCACAGGACATGTTCACACATAACTATTACACAACTAACAATAAGACAAGGTAGAAGGTGATGGAGGTCATAAAAGAGGCTTAACAAAGTGCACTGCGAGTTAGATGACAGAGAATGTACCTTGCCATCCTCTCCAATCTATTCTCCACACAGAAGCCAAAATAAGTTTTAAAAAATTCTGAGTATGTTCTTTCAGGCTCAAAACTATACAGTGGTTTTTCATGAAAAAAAAAAATAATTGAACTCCTAGTATGGCCTTCAAATCTCCTTCTGACTGGGCCCCTGCCTGCCTCTCAACCTTGTCGTGTACATATTCTTCCTTGCTTCCTGGAAAGGCACCAACCACATGAATCCACGTTTAGTTCCTCAGTTATGCCAAGCTCTGTCCTAGCCCAAGGCCACCTCCCCAGTTACTCCCCGAGCCTGGAACCCTCTCACCCCCAATTTTTTCACCAGTTAGGTCTCAGACTCAAAGAAGATTCTCTTGATTCTTTCATAGCACCATAACATTTCTTTATACCATTTATTACAGTTTGCCATCACACACCTAGGTGTGTAGTTGTTTGAAGTGGTTCTTTGCTAGTAAACAGCAAGTTCATCGGGGCTATTATTTCCCACAATGCCCGCATGGTTTATCACAGTGCCTGAATGATAGACGTTCAATAAAGGCATTTGCCAAACAAGTGATTCAATGATGAAATAACAAGAGCAACCAGATGAAAGTTTCTGTAGGAGGTGACATTTGAGGAAAATTTTGAAGAATTGGTAGAGTTGGGGCAGGAAAAACGTTCCAGAAGAGTGAAGAATGTATAAATGGGAAGTTCAGTGCTTACTGCTTGGAACGTGGCAAATAACAGAGTTTAGTTTAATATAAGGATATGTCTAGGGCAGGGATCCACCAACTTATCTGTAAGGGGCTAAATAGCAAAGATTTTAGGCTGTCTGAGCCATGGAGTCTCTGTGGCAACTACTCAGCTCTGCCACTGCAGTGTGAAATGTGACATAGATGGCATGTGAACAGGTGGGTGTGCTTGTGTTCTAACAAAACTTTATTTACAAAAATAGGTGATGGGGACTTCCCTGGTGGCGCAGTAGTTAAGAATCCACCTGCCAGTGCAGGGGACACAGGTTCTAGTCCTGGTCTGGGAAGATCCCACATGCCGCGGAGCCACTAAGCCCACGAGCCACAACTACTGAAGCCCGCACACCTAGAGCCCATGCTCTGCAACAAAGAGAAGCCAACACAGTGAGAAGCCTGTGCACAGCAACAAAGAGTAGCCCCCGCTCGCTGCAACTAGAGGAAGCCCGCGCACAGCAATGAAGACCCAACGCAACCAAAAAATTAATTAATTAATTAAAAAAAAATAGGTAATGGACCAAATTTGGCCAGTGGTTTGCAGTCTGCTGGCCCCTGGTCCAGGGAATAATGAGAGGGTTACATTCCATTTGAGGCTGGTACAGCACCCTGAATTCTAAACTGTGGATTCAATAAGTTACCAGACAGGTAATAGGCCCACATATGGCCCAAAAAGCCATAGCAAGTTTTAGATAATGAAGGTATGTGATTAAAGTGGTGTTTTTAGTATGGTTAATCTGGCAGCATCCTCTGATCCCTGAATCAGAAGAGATTAGAGACACAGAGAGGAGCACTTGGGTGTCTATTGTAATAATAATAATCTAGATAAGAGATGATAAGAGCCTTACTTGAAAAGAATGAACATGAAGCAATAAGGGAAACTGAAATATTAAGTCTGAGGTCTTCATCCTGAGTATTAGAAAATGGTGCAAGGCTAGTAGGGAAGGAACAGGCAAGTGAGGGGGAAGAAAGCTTTGGTGTTGAGGGAAAATGGCCAGCTGAGTTCTCACATGTGCAGTTTAGGTAAGAGGAGAACATACAATGGGATATATAACAGATGAGAGAAAATTTAGGGTTCAAGCTAGGGATCTGTGCTGTGGATGCAGACTTGGGTGAAAGCCTGAGCGAGTGGAGAGAGGGAGGGCATGGTGCCTGAAGACAGATGTTGGCGATGATCTTCACTGAGACACTGAGTAGAGGAAGAAAGTGTTAGTAAGTGACCCAGGATAGCAGAGGCCATGGGAAGCAAACAGGGAAGGTCCCACAAGGAAAGGTGAAATCAGGTCCAAACAAATTCCTGTCCAGAAAGCCAAAAAAAAACAAATCTGTTTCTGGAATTATTTTTTAAACTATATTCATAACATGGTGCATTAACCAGAAATGATGCACAAAAATTAGCCTGAGTGAGACTGGCCTTAAGGTTGGTACCACTCTGTTCTATTCAAGAATGAACATGAGGGACGGAGTCAAGATAGTGTCCTAGGAGGATGTGGAATTCACATCTCCTCACAACTAGGGTAACTACCAGGCATCGGTTGGGGACCATGGACACCTAAGGAGACAGGAGGAATGCCCAGTTACCAGCTTGTGGGATCTTGGTTCCCAGGCCAGAGGTTGTATCTGAGCTCCTGTGGTGGGAGCTCCAAGTCCAAACTGCTGAACTAACAGAGAACCTCAGACCCCAGGGAATATCAATTGGAATGAGGCCTCCCAGAGGTCCTAATCTCAGCACCAAGGCCCAGCTCTATCTAACTGCCTGCAAACTCCAGTGCTGGACATCTCAGGCCAAACAACCAGTAAGACTGGAATACAGCACCACCCATCAAAAAAAAAAAAAAAATGAAACGACAAAAAACATGTTACAGATGAAGGAGCAAGGTAAAAACCTACAAGACCAAATAAATGAAGACAAAATAGGCAACCTGCCTGAAAAAGAATTCAGAGTAATGACAGTAAAGATGATCCAAAATCTCGGAAACAGAATGGAGAAAATACAAGAAACATTTAACAAGGATCTAGAAGAACTAAAGAGCAAGCAAACAGTGATGAACAACACAATTACTGAAATTAAAAACACTCTAGAAGGAATCAATAACAGAATAACTGAGGCAGAAGAACAGATAAGTGATCTGGAAGATAAAATGCTGGAAATAACTGCCAGGGAGCAGAATAAAGAAAAAATAATGAAAAGAATTGAGGACAGTCTCAGAGACCTCTGGGACAATGTTAAAAGCACCGACATTCGAATTATAAGGGTCCCAGAAGAAGAAAAAAGAAAAGGTCTGAGAAAATATTTGAAGAGATTATAGTCAGAAACTTCCTTAATATGGGAAAGGAAATAGTCAATCAAGTCCAGGAAGCACAGAGTGTACCATACAGGATAAACTCAAAGAGAAACACACTGAGATACATATTAATCAAACTATCAAAAAATAATACAAAGAAAAAATATTAAAAGCATCGAGGGAAAAGCAACAAATAACATACAAAGGAATACCCATAAGATTAACAGCTGATCTTTCAACAGAAACTCTGCAAGCCAGAAGAGAGTGGCAGGACATATTTAAACTGATGAAAGGGAAAAACCTACAACCAAGATTATTCTACCCAGCAAGGATCTCATTCAGCTTCAATGGAGAAATTAAAACTTTTACAGATAAGCAAAAGTTAAGAGAATTCAGCACCACCAAACCAGCTTTCAACAAACGCTAAAGGAACTTCTCTAGGCAGGAAACACAAGAGAAGGAAAAGACCTACAAAAACAAACCCAAAACAATTAAGAAAATGGTACTTGGAACATACATATCGATAATTACCTTAAATGTAAATGGATTAAAGACTCCAACCAAGAGATAGACCAGCTGAATGGATACAAAAACAAGACCTGTACATATGCTGTCTACAAGAGACCCACTTCAGACCTAGGCACACATACAGACTGAAAGTGAGGGGATGGAAAAAGATATTCCATGCAAATGGAAATTAAAAGAAAGCTGGAGTAGCAATTCTCATTTCAGAAAAAATAAACTTTAAATTAAAGACTATTACAAGAGACAAAGAACGACACTACATAATGATCAAGGGATCAATCCAAGAAGATGATATAACAATTGTAAATATTTATGTGCCCAACATAAGAGCACCTCAGTACATAAGGCAAATGTTACCAGCCATAAGATGGGAAATCAACAGTAACACAATCACAGTAGGGGATTTTAACACCCCACTGTCACCAATGAACAGATCATCCAAAATGAAAATAAATAAAGAAACACAAGCTATAATTGACACATTAAACAAGATGGACTTAATTGATATTTATAGAACATTCCATCCAAAAACAACAGACTACACTTTCTTCTCAAGTGCTCATGGAACATTCTCCAGGATAGATCATATCTTGGGTCACAAATCAAGCCTTGGTAAATTTAAGAAAATTGAAATTGTATCAGATATCTTTTCCTACCACAGTGCCATGAGACTAGGTATCAATTACAGGAATAAAACTCTAAAAAATACAAACACATGGAGGCTAAACAATATGCTACTAAATAACCAAGATATCACTGAAGAAATAAAAAAAATACTTAGAAACAAATGAAAACATGACGGCCCAAAACCTGTGGGATGCAGCAAAAGTAGTTCTAAGAGGGAAGTTTACAGCAATACAATCTTACCTCAAGAAACAAGAAACTTCTCAAATAAACAACCTACCCTTACACCTAAAGCAATTAGAGAAAGAAGAACAAAAAAACCCTAAAGTTAGCAGAAAGAAAGAAATCATAAAGATCAGATTAGAAATAAATGAAAAAAAAAAAGAAGGAAACAATAGCAAAGATCAATAAAACTAATAGCTGGTTCTTTGAGAAGATAAACAAAATTGATAAACCATTAACCAGACTCATCAAGAAAAAAAGGGAGAAGACTCAAATCAACAGAATTAGAAATGAAAAAGGAGAAGTAACAATTGACACTGCAAAAATACAAAGGATCATGAGAGATTATTACAAGCAACTATATGTCAATAAAATGGACCACCTGGAAGAAATGGACAAATTCTTAGAAGAGCACAACCTTCAGAGACTGAACCGGGAAGAAGTAGAAAATATAAACAGACCAATCACAAGTAATGAAATTGAAACTGTGATTAAAAATCTTCCAACAAACAAAAGCCCAGGACCAGATGGCTTCACAGGTGAATTCTATCAAACATTTAGACAAGAGTTAACATCTATCCTTCTCAAACTCTTCCAAAGTATAGCAGAGGGAGGAATACTCTCGAACACATTCTATGAGACAACCATCACCCTGACACCAAAACCAGACAAAGATGTCACAAAAAACGAAAACTACAGGCCAATATCTCTGATGAACATAGATGCAAAATCCTTAACAAAACACTAGTCAACGGAATCCAATGGCACATTAAAAGGATCATACACCATGATCAAGTGGGTTTTATCTCAGGAATGCAATGATTCTTCAACATATGCAAATCAATCAATGTGATATACCATATTAACAAATTGAAGGATAAAAACTATATAATCACAATAGATGTAGCAAAAGGTTTGACAAAATTCAACACCCATTTATGATAAAAACCCTCCAGAAAGTAGGTATAGAGGGAACCTACCTCAACATAATAAAGGCCATATATAACAAACACACAGCCAACATCATTCTCAATGATAAAAAACTGAAACCATTTCCTCTAAGATCAGGCACAATGCAAGGTTGCCCACTCTCACCACGATTATTCAACATAGCTTTGCAAGTTTTAGCCACAGCAATCAGAGAAGAAAAAGAAATAGAAGGAATCCAAATTGGAAAAGAAGAAGTAAAACTGTCACTCTTTGCAGATGACATGATACTATACAGAGAGAATCCTAAAGACGCTACCAGAAAACTATTAGAGCTAATCAATGAATTTGGTAGAGTAACAGGATACAAAATTAATGCACAGAAATCTCTTGTATTCCTATACACTAATGATGAAAAATCTGAAATAGAAATTAAGGAAACACTCTCATTTACCATGGCAACAAAAAGAATAAAACACCTAGGAATAAACCTACCTAAGGAGACAAACATGTATGTAGAAAACTATAGGACACTGATGAAAGAAATTAAAGGTGATACAAACAGATGTAGAGATATACCATGTTCTTGTATTGGAAGAACCAACATTGTGAAAATAACTATACTACCCAAAGCAATCTACAGATTCAATGCAATCCCTATCAAACTACCAATGGCATTTTTCACAGAAATAGGACAAAAAATTGCACAATTTGTATGGAAACACAAAAGACCCTGAATAGCCAAAACAATCATGAGAAAGAAAAATGGAGCTGGAGGGATCAGGCTCCTGGACTTCAGACTATGCTACAAAGCTACAGTAATCAAGACTGTATGGTACTGGTACAAAAGCAGAAATATAGGTCAATGGAACAGGATAGAAAGCCCAGAGATAAACCCATGCAGATATGGTCACCTTATCTTTGATGAAGGAGGCAAGAGTATACAATGGAGAAAAGACAGCCTCTTCAATAAGTGGTGCTGGGAAAACTGGACAGCTACATGTAAAAGAATGAAATTAGTACACTTCCTAACACCATACACAAAAATAAACTCAAAGTTGATTAAAGACCTAAACGTAAGGCCAGACACTATAAAACTCTTAAACACACTATGACATGAATTACAACAAGTTCCTTTTTGACTAACCTCCTAGAGAAATGGAAATAAAAACAAAAATAAACAAATGAGACCTAATGAAACTTAAAAGCTTTTGCACAGCAAAGGAAACCATAAACAAGATGAAAAGACAACCCTCAGAATGGGAGAAAATATTTGCAAATGAAGCAACTGACAAAGGATTAATCTCCAAAATATAAAAGCAGCTCATGCAGCTAAATATCAAAAAAACAAACAACCCAATCCCAAAATGAGCAGAAGACCTAAATAGACATTTCTTCAAAGAAGATATACATATTGCCAGCAAACACATGAAAAGACGCTCAAAATCGCTAATCATTAGAAAAATGCAAATCAAACTTACAATGAGGTATCACCTCACACTAGTCAAAATGGCCATCATTAAAAAATCTACAAACAGGGCTTCCCTGGTGGTGCAGTGGTTGAGAATCTGCCTGCCAATGCAGCGGACACGGGTTCGTGCCCCAGTCCGGGAGGATCCCACATGCCACAGAGCGGCTGGGCCCATGAGCCATGGCTGCTGATCCTGCACGTCCGGAGCCTGTGCTCCACAACG
>NW_020175414.1:5317631-5320584 GCF_003031525.2 Neophocaena asiaeorientalis asiaeorientalis
ATTCCATCCAAAAACAACAGACTACACTTTCTTCTCAAGTGCTCATGGAACATTCTCCAGGATAGATCATATCTTGGGTCACAAATCAAGCCTTGGTAAATTTAAGAAAATTGAAATTGTATCAGATATCTTTTCCTACCACAGTGCCATGAGACTAGGTATCAATTACAGGAATAAAACTCTAAAAAATACAAACACATGGAGGCTAAACAATATGCTACTAAATAACCAAGATATCACTGAAGAAATAAAAAAAATACTTAGAAACAAATGAAAACATGACGGCCCAAAACCTGTGGGATGCAGCAAAAGTAGTTCTAAGAGGGAAGTTTACAGCAATACAATCTTACCTCAAGAAACAAGAAACTTCTCAAATAAACAACCTACCCTTACACCTAAAGCAATTAGAGAAAGAAGAACAAAAAAACCCTAAAGTTAGCAGAAAGAAAGAAATCATAAAGATCAGATTAGAAATAAATGAAAAAAAAAAAGAAGGAAACAATAGCAAAGATCAATGAAACTAATAGCTGGTTCTTTGAGAAGATAAACAAAATTGATAAACCATTAACCAGACTCATCAAGAAAAAAAGGGAGAAGACTCAAATCAACAGAATTAGAAATGAAAAAGGAGAAGTAACAATTGACACTGCAAAAATACAAAGGATCATGAGAGATTATTACAAGCAACTATATGTCAATAAAATGGACCACCTGGAAGAAATGGACAAATTCTTAGAAGAGCACAACCTTCAGAGACTGAACCGGGAAGAAGTAGAAAATATAAACAGACCAATCACAAGTAATGAAATTGAAACTGTGATTAAAAATCTTCCAACAAACAAAAGCCCAGGACCAGATGGCTTCACAGGTGAATTCTATCAAACATTTAGACAAGAGTTAACACCTTCCCTTCTGAAACTATCCCCAAAACTTGCAGAGGAAGGAACACTCCAAAAAAACCAGACAAAGATGTCACAAAAAACGAAAACTACAGGCCAATATCTCTGATGAACATAGATGCAAAATCCTTAACAAAACACTAGTCAACGGAATCCAATGGCACATTAAAAGGATCATACACCATGATCAAGTGGGTTTTATCTCAGGAATGCAATGATTCTTCAACATATGCAAATCAATCAATGTGATATACCATATTAACAAATTGAAGGATAAAAACTATATAATCACAATAGATGTAGCAAAAGGTTTGACAAAATTCAACACCCATTTATGATAAAAACCCTCCAGAAAGTAGGTATAGAGGGAACCTACCTCAACATAATAAAGGCCATATATAACAAACACACAGCCAACATCATTCTCAATGATAAAAAACTGAAACCATTTCCTCTAAGATCAGGCACAATGCAAGGTTGCCCACTCTCACCACGATTATTCAACATAGCTTTGCAAGTTTTAGCCACAGCAATCAGAGAAGAAAAAGAAATAGAAGGAATCCAAATTGGAAAAGAAGAAGTAAAACTGTCACTCTTTGCAGATGACATGATACTATACAGAGAGAATCCTAAAGACGCTACCAGAAAACTATTAGAGCTAATCAATGAATTTGGTAGAGTAACAGGATACAAAATTAATGCACAGAAATCTCTTGTATTCCTATACACTAATGATGAAAAATCTGAAATAGAAATTAAGGAAACACTCTCATTTACCATGGCAACAAAAAGAATAAAACACCTAGGAATAAACCTACCTAAGGAGACAAACATGTATGTAGAAAACTATAGGACACTGATGAAAGAAATTAAAGGTGATACAAACAGATGTAGAGATATACCATGTTCTTGTATTGGAAGAACCAACATTGTGAAAATAACTATACTACCCAAAGCAATCTACAGATTCAATGCAATCCCTATCAAACTACCAATGGCATTTTTCACAGAAATAGGACAAAAAATTGCACAATTTGTATGGAAACACAAAAGACCCTGAATAGCCAAAACAATCATGAGAAAGAAAAATGGAGCTGGAGGGATCAGGCTCCTGGACTTCAGACTATGCTACAAAGCTACAGTAATCAAGACTGTATGGTACTGGTACAAAAGCAGAAATATAGGTCAATGGAACAGGATAGAAAGCCCAGAGATAAACCCATGCAGATATGGTCACCTTATCTTTGATGAAGGAGGCAAGAGTATACAATGGAGAAAAGACAGCCTCTTCAATAAGTGGTGCTGGGAAAACTGGACA
The DNA here is from genome assembly GCF_003031525.2 of Neophocaena asiaeorientalis asiaeorientalis. Classification (NCBI taxonomy): domain Eukaryota; kingdom Metazoa; phylum Chordata; class Mammalia; order Artiodactyla; family Phocoenidae; genus Neophocaena; species Neophocaena asiaeorientalis. The sequence continues at coordinate 5,319,849 of NW_020175414.1, forward strand.
GCTACATGTAAAAGAATGAAATTAGTACACTTCCTAACACCATACACAAAAATAAACTCAAAGTTGATTAAAGACCTAAACGTAAGGCCAGACACTATAAAACTCTTAAACACACTATGACATGAATTACAACAAGTTCCTTTTTGACTAACCTCCTAGAGAAATGGAAATAAAAACAAAAATAAACAAATGAGACCTAATGAAACTTAAAAGCTTTTGCACAGCAAAGGAAACCATAAACAAGATGAAAAGACAACCCTCAGAATGGGAGAAAATATTTGCAAATGAAGCAACTGACAAAGGATTAATCTCCAAAATATAAAAGCAGCTCATGCAGCTAAATATCAAAAAAACAAACAACCCAATCCCAAAATGAGCAGAAGACCTAAATAGACATTTCTTCAAAGAAGATATACATATTGCCAGCAAACACATGAAAAGACGCTCAAAATCGCTAATCATTAGAAAAATGCAAATCAAACTTACAATGAGGTATCACCTCACACTAGTCAAAATGGCCATCATTAAAAAATCTACAAACAGGGCTTCCCTGGTGGTGCAGTGGTTGAGAATCTGCCTGCCAATGCAGCGGACACGGGTTCGTGCCCCAGTCCGGGAGGATCCCACATGCCACAGAGCGGCTGGGCCCATGAGCCATGGCTGCTGATCCTGCACGTCCGGAGCCTGTGCTCCACAACGGGAGAGGCCACAACGGTGAGAGGCCCGCGTACTGCAA
>NW_020175414.1:5320646-5411142 GCF_003031525.2 Neophocaena asiaeorientalis asiaeorientalis
AAAAAATCTACAAACAATAAATGCTGGAGAGGGTGTGGAGAAAAGGGCACCCTCTTTCACTGTTGGTGGGAATGTAAATTATTACAGGCACTCTGGAGAACAGTATGGGGGTTCGTAAAAAACTAAAAATAGAATTACTATATGACACAGCCATCCCAGTACTGGGCATATACTGTGAGAAAACTATAATTTAAAAAGAGTCATATACTACAGTGTTCATTGCAGCACTATTTACAATATCCAGGACATGGAAGCAACCTAAGTATCCATCGATAGATGAATGGGTAAAGAAGATGCGGCACATATAAACAATGGAATATTACTCAGCCATAAAAGGAAACAAAATTGAGTTATCTGTAGTGAGGTGGATGGGCCTAGAGTCTGTCATATAGAGTGAAGTAAGTCAGAAAGAGAAAAAGATATACTGTATGTTAACACATATATATGGAATCTAAAAAAAAAAAAAATGGTTCTGATGAACCTAGGGGCAGGACAGGAATAAAGACACAGACATAGAAAATGGACTTGAGCACACGGGGAGGGGGAAGGGTAAGCTGGGACAAAGTGAGAGAGTATCATTGACATATACACACTACCAGATGTAAAATAGATAGCTAGTGGGAAGCAGCTGCATGGCACAGGGTAATCACCTTTGTGCTTTGCGACCACACAGAGGGGTGGCATAAGGAGGGTGGGAGGGAGACACAAGAGGGAGGGGATATGGGGATATGCATATGCATATAGCTGATTCACTTTGTTATACAGCAGAAAATATGCAACACTGTAATGCAGTTATACTCCAATAAAGATATTAAATTAATTGATTAATTTTAAAAATGCAGAGGTTAAAAAAAAAAAAGAAGAACGAACGTGACACAGAAAAGCGACAGACCTATTTGCTTTCTTTATCCTAGGCAGGCTTGCATATGTCAAATGACCTGAAAAAATTCGATAATCTGTTCATTTGCTCTTGTCTCTCTCTGAGACTCCATCGATGGGTGATTTATCAGTGCAGCCGGGGATTGCACAGGGGCATTCTCTGCATTTGCTTTGATGCTCTGATGCCAAAGCACATTATCATGACCAAAGGCGGTTAGTTCCACAGAAAACAATGGCTCGTGGTTAATACCACCCTGTTGGCATATAACAGGGGAGATGACTGGCGATAATGCGAGAGCAGAGAGTTCACTGCAGCTCACGTCTGTCCTTCAGCTGAAGCCTATTGGCACTGTGCTATCACGCTGCCCTGCATTCCCAGGAAGAGTGGGCTGTGTTTGTTCTTAGAACAAAGGCTCAGCATCCTTCTTGGTCCCAGCTAAAATCAGGAGGGGTGATGTCCATTCGCAGAGGACTGACAAAGGCTGATTTCGCTGGATTTTTTACCTCTCACTCTCTAAGTCAGAGGCCTTTGACTGCAGATTCATGTGGTTAGGCCAGCAGAGAAATTAGCAAAAGGAGGAAAGCAATGATCCTAAATAACCTTTCCTGGAAAGGGCCCAATTTATCCTCACCTGCTGATCTCTGCACACTTTCCAGGTACTCTTGAATTTAAATGACTGTTTATTAGTTTCTTTGGATTCTCTTTATGAAAGATTTACCATTCTGCATTTTTTGGAAGAAAAAATTAAAATCTTCTGCAGCGTCGCTGGGGATTTTACAATCAGAAAGTAGACAACTGCATTTCAAATTTGAAGCTAATGAGAGCATGTCCTGTAATAGATGGAATGTAAGGCTCTGTGTCTGCAGAGGGAAGGGATGGAGAAAACAGGCTATCTGCCTGCTGCTGTTCTCTGTCACCAGAAAAATCTCAACTTTACCATCTAACAAGAAAGGTTTGCAGCCTGGAACAAGTCATGCCTCAAGTGAAAAACAACTGTTACCAATTCAGTTAACAACGTATGTGATTTTCACAAAGTCATCTGGCTACAGAATAATGAGTCAGTTATTTTTCTAGAATGACTTCTCATGGAGTTTGTGAATACATTTCAAACTTTAACACTACAGTGTTGCAGGTATAAAAGCTACCAGGCCGTAAATTAAGCTGTGCTGTCATTTGCCTTTGCCCCTGCAGATCCATTTTCCCACCTTCTCTGTGCTGCAGGAGGCTGACACCAAATCTCCTTGTTCTCTGGTTTCTGATTAGGCTTGTCCAATAGGGGGTGCCAGCAGGAGATCAGAGGACAGGATGAGGGAGGCCAGGGTACCTGTCCTTTCCCTGCCAAAGTTTGAGCAGTGGCTGTGTTTTGCCATGTGGCCCCTCCTGTGGGCTCGGATCTCAGTGTCTCTTCCTTTGCCCCTGCAGACTCAGGGGCACTAAATGGCTTCCCACTCTTTGCCTCTGGTGCTTCCCCATGCTCTGCCATCTCTTTCATACCTGGCCACACCTCTGGAAGTAGTCCTTTCATTAACTTCTCTTCAGTGAAACCCTTTGAAGGTACCTTTGCTTTCTGACTGCTCCTTGAAGGAGACCAGGGCAATATTTTAATGATACCCATCTAAAAATATGTAAAGGGAAGTATGGAAATAACTATGTATATCCTAGTCACAATTTTAACAGGACTATTGGGAAATTTGATAGAATAACTTGATAGAAACTGTTGTGGTCTGAGCGTGGGTTGGAAATCCGGACATAAGGCAGAATGTAAGGAAGATAGAGTTTATTAAAGAAAAGGATGGCTGCAAGAACAGTGGCTGACTTCCTGGTAGCCAGGGAAAGTCGACAATGAGCATGGGTTTCTTGTCTGTTTTTATAGCCAGGGAAGCTGCAAGTCATCTGTTGACTGGGCAGAGTACGTATACTTTCAGTGTGCTGAGCGGGAGAAAAATGTGGCAAATGTCTTTCCTTATGTAGGATGGGAAAGGGACAGGGCATGCTGCTTGGGAAGGCTCTGAGACATTGCAATGGTCGCATTATGACAGTGTTAGGAGTCCTGTAACTTTTTGTTCTGGCAATATTGGCCCTTTGAGCTTATCTTGTTCTTTGTCCCTGGAGCACACCAAAGAAACTTGATAGAATAAACCTGAATTTCATCTGGAAGAAAAAGTATTCAAGCACATAGTCCAAAATTTTCTGAAACATATTTAAAAAGCAAAAGCAATGAAAGAGCTCTCAATTTAGCAGATATGTCAATTGATTTTAATATTTCACAAATTGAAACAAATTAACACTTGTGCAAGAGCAGAAGACAGATGAGTTAAAGAGAATAGAGAGTCTAGAAATCCACACAAAAAATGTGGGGAAAGTGTTGAGGAATGTATGAAAATGGTAGTATTTCCAATCATTAGGGAAAATAATGATTATTTAGTAAAAAGATTTAGGGTAACTGGCCAGCCATTTGTAAAAAGTAAAAAACTGGATTCCCAACCTCATTACTTATATCACAACACATTGCAGAGAAATCAAAGATTTTAATGGGAAAAAAAACAAACAATAAAAATACTCAAAGAACATAATTTATAATCTTGGAGCAATTGTTTATGGTTGTTTCTAATCATGTCAAGTAAATATGAAATAATATAGTTTTCATTCTTAATTGTTATGTAAAATACAAAATTCTGTATACTTAAGAAAAACTCCACAGTATATATATGAGGGAAAAATTTTTTTTTTAATTTTTATTTTATTTATATTTTTATACAGCAGGTTCTTATTAGTCATCAATTTTACACACATCAGTGTATACATGTCAAACCCAATTGCCCAATTCATCACCCCAAAAAAGGAAATTTACCTTGCATCCATGACCTGGCTACTGTAAATAGTGCTGCAATGAACATTGGGGTGCATGTGTCTTTTTGAATTATGGGTTTCTCTGGGTGATATATGCCCAGTAGTGAGCTTGTTGGATCATATGGTAACTCTATTTTTAGTTCTTTAAGGAACTTCCATGCTGTTCTCCATAGTGGCTGTATCAATTTACATTCCCATCAACAGTGCAAGAGGGTTCCCTTTTCTCCACACCCTCTCCAGCAATCCAGCTCCATTATTTTCCCTCAAGACTGCTTTGGCTATTCGGGGTCTTTTGTGTCTCCATACAAATTTTAAGATTTTTTATTCTAGTTCTGTAAAAAATGCCATTGGTAATTTGATAGGGATTGCATTGAATCTGTAGATTGCTTTGGGTAGTAGAGTCATTTTCACAATATTGATTCTTCCAATCCAAGAGCATGGTATATCTCTCCATTTGTTGTTATCATCTTTAATTTCTTTCAACAGTGTCTTATAATTTTCTGCATACATGTCTTTTGTCTCCCTAGGTAGGTTTATTCCTAGGTATTTTATTCTTTTTGTTGCGATGGTAAATGGGAGTGTTTCCTTAATTTGTCTATCAGATTTTTCATCATTAGTGTATAGGAATACAAGAGATTTCTGTGCATTAATTTTGTATCCTGCAACTTTACCAAATTCATCGATTAGCTCTAGTAGTTGTCTGATGGATCTTTAGGATTCTCTATGTATAGAGAACTTACTGGCAGTATTGTGGAATACATAGCCTGATTTTTTTTCTGCTGAAAACAACTAAAAATGCTGGATTAAAAATTGTTAAAGCTCTTTAAATATATTACTGAGCTGGGATAAAACTAAGGAGTTTCCAGAGGTCAAAAGTGTAATTGTAGTAGAACCCTGTGAGATAAGTGAGGACTGAAACAGTTTTCATTCTGAGAGTGTCTGCCAACCCTTATGACCCAGATCTTCTCTTTTTGTTGCTTCTACAAGGAGAAGGGGACAAGATAAAGCAAAGGCCTGACTGGGAGCACTAAGGTTATACCTTTCCCTGTAAGAGTGAACAAGAACTAAGGCCTGTTGTGTAGAAGGAGAGAGCAGGGAAACTTGCCTGCCACTGCCTTGGCACTGCATGGACCAGTCCATTTCCACTGAATGGAAAAATCCTACCCTGAGGATTTGCCAGCCTTCCTGGGGTTCTGCACCCAGAATTCTCATTTTCTGGTACAGTTAGTCCAAAAAGGTTCCAGCTGGCAGTGACCCCAGGCAACAGGCAGAAGCAAGTACAGATTCTCTCTGAAGGCATGCAAATTCAACCCAAGCCTCAAAGAACTCTTAGAGATAAGATTCCAAAATGTTTAGACATCAGCATTATCAGATATAAACTCTAAAATAGTGTATTTAATATGTGTTGGTAAATAAAAGAGAATAAAAATATGAAAGGAGGGGCTTCCCTGGTGGCGCAGTGGTTGAGAGTCCGCCTGCCAATGCAGGGGACACGGGTTCGTGCCCCAGTCCGGGAAGATCCTACATGCCACGCAGCGGCTGGGCCCATGAGCCATGGCCGCTGAGCCTGCGCATCCGGAGCCTGTGCTCCGCAACGGGAGAGGCCACAACAGTGAGAGGCCTGCGTACCGCAAATAATAATAGTAATAATAATAATAATAATAATATGAAAGAAACAGCAGGGTACTAGATACAACCAAGCAGACTAGAAAAAGAAGCAAACAGATTTCTAAAATGAACCATATAATAGTTAATGTTAGAAACAGTGGGTGGATTAAACCGAAGATTAACACCAGCTGGAGAGAAATTACTGTCCTGGAAGATAGATTGGAAGAAATTATCCAAAAGTACAGTTAAGAGACATGGAAGATAGACAACATCTTGGACATATCTAATTTTCCAAAAGATGATAGAACAAAAGAGAAAACATACCCAATGAGAAAACGGCCAGAAGTTTTCAGAATTGTGGAGAGACAACAAAGTTCAAATTCAGGAAATTAAATGAATCTTGGGGAGAATAAATAAAAACAAAGCCATACCTATATAGGTCATAGTGAAACTGCAGAGCCTCAAAGATAAATATAAAAATATTCAGCAAGAAAAGCAAGATTACCTCTAAAGAACAGTAGTTAGACTGACAACCAATATCTCAATAGCAAAAATGCAATTTGTGGAATGATACCATCATTGTGCTCAAAGAAAATACGCAAACATAAAATACGTCTTTCAAGAGTGAGAGTGAAATAAAGAGAACTTCTCAAAAACTGTTTACTACTGATAGATTCTTACTTAAGGAAATTCTGAAGGTAGATGCAAAATGATTCCATAAAAGTTTGAAATAAAGAAGAAATGATACTGATAAATATAGCATAAATGAAAAAAATGTGTAAAACGGTGATAACACTAATTTATGGAGTTAAAAAGAAAGAGTGTATGTAGTTTTGAAGGGTCTAGTTGATGTTAAAGTATTTAAGAAGTTGTATTATTTGGAAGAAGAGTTAAACAATGAAAAAAAAAAAATATATATATATATATACGTCTCTGCCCGTGGTTCCCGGCACAGACCCTTGTAATTTTATGGGTGATAAGAGTGCAAGGAGCATCCCTTGTTCTAACATTTAGTCTTTCTTTGACCCTGTCCCTGACACAGGGCTCCTAAGCTCTTGTGAATTCCTAAGTGATAAGGGTGCTAGGAGCATCTTTAGTTCTAATGCGGTGACTCCATGTGGATTCCTGGATGGAGGCTGATCACCAGAAAGACCACACCATGATGAGAAGCTTGGAATTTGCAACCTCACCCCCCTTTCTCCAGAGAGAGGAGAAGGGCTGGAGATGGAGTCAATAATTGATCATGCCTACATGAGGAAGCCTCCATGAAAATCCCAATAATTGGGGGTTTGGGGAGTCTTCTAGGTTTATGAGCTTATCCATGCTGGGAAGGTGACACACCCCAACTCCACAGAGACAGAATGTCCGGTGCTCAGGACCCTCCCAGACCTTGCCCTATGTATCTCTTCATTCGGCTATTTGTCTGTATCTTTTATGATCATCTTTAATAAACTGGTAATGGTAAGCATTTCCCTGAGTTCTGTGAGTCGCTCTAGCAAATTAAGCAAACCCATGGAGAGGGTCATTGGAGCCTCTGATCTCTAGGTGGTTGGTCAGAAAAGCAGGTGATAACCTGGGCTTTTGATTGAGTTCTAAAGTGTGTATGTGTGTGTGTGTGTGTGTGTTTGGGAGGGTGGTAATTTGTGGGACTGAGCCCTCAACCTGTGGGATATGATGCTATCTCCAGGTAGATAGTATCAGAATCAAATTAAATTGGAGGACACCCAGCTGGTGTCTGAGACTTGCTTGTTGTTGTGGGAAAAACCCCACACATTTGGTGACCAGAAGTGTCAGAAGCGTCCTGTGTGAGTAGTAAATGAGAGTCACAGGAGGAAAACGCAAAAGTGAAAAATTGGGTTTTTCCCTGCATAGGAAGAAAAAAAATGAGTTTTTCAGTTACAAAGAATAATTAATTAACTTTTAAAGATAAAGCTATCAAAATAGGGAAACTACTAAAAGAATAGAGTGTAACTTTCAAACAGACAGAGGAAAGAAATGAAGTGAGAAAAGTTGGGGGTGGGGTAGAACAGGACTAAAATGCAATTTTTAGGAATATATACACATACGAAAAACCCACAGAGAAAGCTTGTGGAGACTGGACATAAAGTGTGGCCGCTAGTCGGGGCTCAGTGGAGTTGCCAGCAGGATGGTCTTGGACTACCCAGGGCAGAGCTGGGGAGGAGGGCGCATGAGGACCAGTTTTCAGGAGCACCTTCATCCCAAAATGTTAGTGGTGATGACTCTTAGTGAAATTTCAGGTATTTGTCAGTTTCTTCATATTTATATTTATAATATTTACATAAAACTAAGATATGTATGAAACTAAATTTATCTGACTGCAGGACACAACAAAGGGAATTTTCCGTGTTTTGAAAGGGCCAATGTTTGTAATTCCCTAGAAGTTACCCTGAAGCTATTTTTTTTGGAGTTTCTAATGGTCTAACTGAATTTCCTAAGGTGGGCTGTGCTTTATAAACTCTCAAGCCCCATCTATGCTACTGTTATCACTACCTTTCCTACATGGGTTAGTATTTAGCAATCATTCTTCTCTCAAGAGATCATTTTAATAAAACCACATTCATGCTGCTACAAGCGCAGGCTCAGCAACCATGGCTCACGGGCCCAGCTGCTCCACGGCATGTGGGATCTTCCCGGACCGGGGCACGAACCCGCGTCCTCTGCATCGGCAGGCTGACTCTCAACCACTGTGCCACCAGGGAAGCCCTAACCGCATCTTAAAACTATGTCATCTTACAACAGAGGACTCCCATATTGTGGGCCTTCTGTAATTATTAATACATGTAAATAATATTTTTTCGATCATTTTACCTGTTCTAACTACTATCCTGTTGTTTATTTTCTCCTCATTGCCAAAACGCCTCTACCCTCCATCCTTTTCAGCCCTCCCTCCCAACACTCACACATGTATTTCTTGGGCCAGGAGTCATGATTCTTCCCCTTCCTTTATACATATAACTAGTTGTTCAATATTAAATACAAATAAATTTCTCCAGGAAATAATATCCCTAAAGGCAGAAGGGAAGATCAGGGAAGCGGCTGTGGTGGAGATCATCCATTTTCCCACTCTTCTCCCCTCCTTTGGGCGCACAGCCGCGGTACAGTTCTAAGCTTTCCCTGTAGCGAGGTGATTCGCTTCTTGTCACTGGGACGTGAACACAAATGGTGTCCGCTACTCCCAGGCCTGGCCAGGAAAACCTCTGGTGTCCCCTCCTTCATGGTCTTTTTCTCCTTAAGCTGCCTGTCCCCCACTCTCCCCACCTCCTCACCAGCAGCAACCCCAGAGCCAGATGCTGAAGTGGCAAAGCCACTGCCAGCCTGGGCTCTGAAAGACTTGTGGGGCATCCTGCCCCACCTGCAGGCCAGCCCTTAACCGCTCTGGGTTGTGAGGGGAGCAGGACGTGAACTGCCAGCGTCTTGAGCCCTGAGTCTTCAGGTCTCTTTGTTTGCACTGTCTTCCTACCCTAACTCAATGAGTGGCACATTTTCAAGAGTTGCTCCTAATAGCCTGAGAATGAAACTTCGTTCTCTAATGATTTTCTCTAAAGTTCTTTTCAGATGAATTCTTAAACACTGTGTGGTGTTTCACCCATGAATGTCAGATTTACCTCATTAGTTAATTTGATCTCCTGGGTGCGGAACTGTTCTTCTTTTCACTCAGTGTGATACAGAGGCAAACTCTGTGGGGTACATCTCAGATGCCAAAAGTTAAGCAGAGCGGTATTTTCCACTAGAACCATTTGGTTTGTTACAATTACGGATGGAAATGTGATCTGGAAGCTGAAGCCGCAGTTCTGAGAGTGCAAAAATAGCAGCAACAAGTCATATATTTACAGGAAACAAAAGGTTTAAAACTAGAATTATAACAGAAACTAAACGACATGGGCTGTTCTGGAATAGGATGCAGGAATTTTAGAAGAGTCGTCTCCTGTTTTGATGGCTCTTCTTGAGCCTGTCTCAGATGTTATCCAAGTATAGCTGAGCCGTTTATACACATCCCACAAATTTGACACCGGATGCCTTGAGAAATCATATGGATATTTCTTAAAGGTCTTTAGGAAGGAGCGCTGCAGGGCTTCAAACATGGTACACACAGAAAAATGCCTTCTGACGCCTCTTCACCCTCCATCTCCACCAGATACCTACAGTGGCTGCAAAAGCACCTCTCACTGTGGAAATCTCGACATTTTCCTCCTCTGTCCTCTGCTGCCTTTTGCTCATCCCTCTCTGTTCTTTTCAGTGTAAATCCTGCTACCCTATTCTACAGATTCCCCAAATATCCACCCCTCACTCAGCTCCCTGATCTCCGTGGAAATATCCAAGCAAAGGGATGTGGGTTGGTAGGAAAGAGGGTGTGAGTGAATTCTTCCACATTAATTTTTTTGTCCCTATCATACTGATATGTGAGCTTTGTGGGATTGTATTGATCAGATGATTCTTTTCTATGCTCTTTCCACTTTTTAGGAAGAAGCTCTTAGTTCTCCAACAGACCCACAGCCCTTAGCTAAATGAATTGGGAAGGTTTTAGGGAAGTGCAAGGCCCAGAAATTGAGGGGTGAGGCTTTGATCTCTACCAATGTCAGTTGTAATTCTTAGTTACCAGTTTCGGAGGCTAATGCTCCAGGCCACTGACAGAAGGGGTTGGGAATTGTTCAGTTTATTTCCATTTTCCCCAGAACTCTCATTCTATGGAGGTCCTAAAAGCAAGGTTGTGTAAGGCTCATTTGTCCATCTTTATATGATCTTTGAGGACAGGTACCTCTTCAGGTTGTTTGCCTGAAGACTTAGAGAAATAAAGGAACAGGGTATTTCCTTGTCTGCAGACAAAAAGCAAACCAGTGGAAGCGCCTGTCTTAGCCCTCTGATGGCTGTGGTTCTGTCCAAATTCTTGCTCTGCAATAGGGAATGATGGGCATTAACTAGCACTACCATTTCTAGCTCTCAGTGACCCTCAGGTCTGTGTCAAGCTGATTTCCATGAGCCAGTGAGAGCAGGAGATTAGAAGATATCCGCCTTTTCTGTTTGGTCCCAGTCTGATGCTAGCAGTGTTCTCAGCTAGGAACGTCCACAGGACTTGTAGTGAGCCCCAGGGAACGCTCCCCTCTGCCACCAGGGCCAATGTGGTGGCTGGACCAGCCTCTGTGGTCCTTATGACTGCAGGATGCCCTCTAGTAACACATCGTCAGGGAACTTGAGGAATAAGATTTATTACTCACATGTCCTGGTGGGTACACGGCACAGAGTGAGAGGGAAGGAATGTGGACCTGGGGCCTGCCTTCATTAGGGTCCAAAGGTAGGGTGTCTAGGGTGTCAGGGGTTCACTCTATTGGCAAATTTAAAACATAAGAGCACAGGAAGAGAGAAACAGGGTCCCCTAAGTGGTCAGTTATCTAGTTACGCAGGGCTTTCTCAAAGGAGAACTTCATGGGTGGGGCGGCCTGATTCCTTACATACTTGTGTAGCTCAAATATGTTAATTTGAGGTGGATGGTTGTGAAACGGATGCCCAGCAGTCAAAAGCTTACTGTCAGACCCTTACAATACACTGACCACACTGAAGCCCTAGGAGCTGAGAATCCTAGTGTCAGACAATTCGCTTCATTTCACTTGCTGGGGAAGAGGGCCACGAACTAGAATTTGGGGTTCTAGGGGGCTCATGTTTCTGTTGCCCTTTTCATTTGTCTTCGAGCCCTCACTGGCTGGCAGCCCGCCTGGCAACTCACTCCTGCAGCCTCTGCCTCGCATTCTGAGTGCGGGGTCCCGGCCTCGCTGACAACTTCATGTTTCCTACAATCATTTCCTTTGTGACCTTTACAGCTGTCAAATGAGCTTATGGTCTTTTTTTCCCTCTAGTGCTTTACCCTGAAGTGAAATAAAACTACACATTAATCAGCTTGGGTTCCCAGACACTTTGCTCTGAGCGTCCTCTGTAGTTCTCTGCCGTCTAGTAGAACATGCGTGTAGGAGCAAGGCTGGCCTGCCCTTTCAGAACACACTGTGCTCTCCAAGGCCGCGTGACAGAGCTTGTTTAGATAAAAGCGCCAGGCCTGTTTTGGTAGCTTCTGTTTGGTTTATTTGACTTTGGTGAGATCATATTAAAGTTTCATGCTTTCTGGGTGTGTAAAATTGATGAAGCATAAATTAGTTGGCTGATCTGTGCATTGTTGCTCTATTGTTCGTAAATGACTGTCTTTGGGAAGCTCCCTAGTGGATACAACCTTGTCTGCATGGATCTTAGATAAAACACTACTGTTAGCATTTGTCAGAAAAGTATGCATCTGTGGAGAAAAAAAAAATTTTTTTTCAGTTCTCTGAAAAATCAGACAAGATGTTTATTTCTACATATTCTTATTTCTCTCCCCATCATTTCTAAAGAATGTATGTCCCACAGTGATGTGGGTGATCTAATGGCATGTACCAGTAGTGTTAAAAATTAGAGTGACAGGGCTTCTCTGGTGGCGCAGTGATTAAGAATCCGCCTGCCAATGCAGGGGACACAGGTTCGAGCCCTGGTCTGGGAAGATCCCACATGCCACGGAGCAACTAAGCCCGGGCACCACAACTACCGAGCCCGCGATCTAGAGCCCGTGCGCCACAACTACTGAAGCCTGTGTGCCTAGAGCCTGTGTTCTGCAACAAGAGAACCCACCACAATGAGAAGCCCGTGCACTGCAATGAAGAGTAGCCCCCGCTCGTCACAACTAGAGAAAGCCCGCGTGGAGCAACGAAGACCCAACACAGCCAAAAGTAATAAATGAATTAAATAAATAAATAAATAAATAAATTAGAGTGACAGACAATCTCAAACGCTATGGTTATTCTCTAAAATAAACACAGGAAAGCATATACTGAAAATGTATCAAGTAGGAAGGTGATATGCTTGCCTTAAATACCAAGATAATTTAGTACAGGCTGATTTTTGCCATAATTAATATAGTAACAGATGTTCACCTTGGAATACCTCAAATATAAATCTTGATGCATGTAAAATTAATAAAAATGTGAAGCCTCCTAATTTAGTTAGATTTTGCTTTTATGAAGATGAAATAAAACTTAGGATGTTTGATACCATGAGTAATTGTTAGTTATTTTCCTTTTGTAGGTGGCTTAACAAAATTTATACAACCTCCTGTCAAATTAAAAAAAAAAATTCTAATGGTTCAAGAAAAATATATGTCTGTGTGTTGTTATAGACAAAGTAGGATGCTGGCTTGGTTACCTGCCGCTCAACCTCAGACTTATTTTTTGTCCCCAAATGAAAATTTCATGCTGTTTCCATCTTCAGGGCCTCTGTCTATATTGTTCCCTCTACCTGGAGCTCTCTCTGTCTGCCTAGTTTACCATTCTCTCCACGTGAATTGTCACTACCCAGGAGAGCTTCCCTGACCCCCCATCAACACAGTTAGCCTCCCATTGTCCTAAAGCCTGTTTCCTAGACCATGCACACTTACTCTGTCTTCCTTGGTGACTTATACACCCCTCAATGGCAGAGGCTCTGTTTCTTGAGCCTTATATCCCCAGTTTTTAGCAGAGTCCCTGGCATTACTGATTGAGTGGGTTTATGGTAAGGACTGATATCTGAACAGCTTATGATTGGCTCTTGCATCTAATTGATATTTTATATGCACAGCTGGAATTTAGCAAAACAGTCAGAGTTGTCCAAGAATAAACCAATATCATTCTCTGACAGATCCTTCAGTTTTCTTTCATTAAATGAATTGTTCATTAATTATTTGCCACACAGTTGAAGTAAATTTTATTAAGCTTTATGGTATCATGCAGGACACTGAAGATACGGTAATTAACAAAACATAGAGCTTGTTTTCTGTAAACAAGTCAGATACTGGAGACGTATGCCACTAGATTTGTGTGTAAGGATAATGTCAGCAACTCTTAACTTTAAAGGATTGAATTTGGGAACAAAAAGGATGGACAGATAGAAACTTTATACTGGAATGTTTTAGTAATAACAGGCAAGTTTGCTTTTCATTTAAGTTGTCTTTTAAAAATTCAATTATTTATTTGTTATTATTGCTGACTATAGAATGGAAAAAGCATACATATGGGAGGCCAATACCCAGTTCAGTTCATGTATAATAAATCTCTTATCTTCAGTATGATTGGAACATAAATTGCTGCTCATCCAAATAATGGAATTAACCTCTCAAAAAATGTTAATCCAAAATGCACAGCTTACTACTAATCAAAGGTATGAGAAATACCTTGATGAGTGAACTGAAAACTTTAAAAACTTTACACATTCTGAATTTATTTTTTAAAAAACCCCAAGCTCAAATGTACTCAATTTTCTAGATATTATTAAAAGGCCTATTTTAAACAAAGTGATTGTTTTGGCAAAAAATAAGTCTTATCAAAGTTACAACTTATGTATTGTACTTCCATTTCCCCCTAAATTCAGAAAGAAAAAAGGAAGCCAAGGGAAAACCAAAAATGATGTACATTGTTATTTTGCTGAGAGGCTAACGGTTTGGGAAGAACTCATCTTTTGTACATACCATACTAACAGAAATCTCACGAGTCTTCAAAACACGGAGGGCTTGACAAGCTGTTCATCTGTGCAGAGAAAGCATTCCTAGTGGGAGCAGTGTCTGCAAAGTCAACTAACCTCAGAGGACCCAACATTTCTGTCTTTGACCAACAATGGCAGCAAATGTTCATGTTTAAACTTAGTCGCCTTATGTGTGATTATTTAACAATACTGTACTCAAAGAGAAGCATTGATGACAGGAATTCAAATGAGAAAATATTTCATAAAATTATCTATTTTCATCTTTGATATATAGGTATAGGAGATTCTGGGAAATCATAGCATTTTGAAACAAAATAATGAAGCTGAGTGGTGAGTCATCTCTAAGGGCAAGTACAAAACTGTCTGCAAAACATGGAGCAGGCAGGGTGTTTGAGTCTTACATCTCCACTGTTTTTCTAGAAGGCATTTTAGAATTGTAAAAGGAGCCAGTATAGCTTAAGATCACAGGGTCTGGAGTTTTCGAATGCTTAGATTTTAATTATGAGTTCAATCCTTACTGGCTGATGACCATGTATAAATTATTTAACTTCTCTACTCATTCACTGGTGAAATGGGCTCCAAAAGCAACTCTTCTTCATGAGGGTGTTACACACATAAAGTGAGATAAGACACATAACATGCTTGGAACAGTGCTTAGCCCACATGAATGTTTTCCACATGCTGGGAATGACAGAGGCAGCACACCAGCCCAGATCCTTAGCAGCTATGCTTTCCCACTAGGCTTTTTGCCTTTCCAGACCCCTTCTTTCTAGGATAGGGCTGATTTATTTCAGTTGCAAGACCTGGTGCAGGTACATGAATAAACCAGGACAGTTATTATGACCCTCAGATAAGCAAAGCGGAGTGTGTGATGGAGCGCAGGTGATAAGCCCAAGGCTAGGGTGCCCACTTATGATTTCATAAAGTCACAGAACACAGATTCTGAGAGTGATAAAATCCTCCAGGGCTCATATATGCTAACCTTCTACCTAATAGATTCCTTCATTACGTCCCAATCAAACAGAGACTGGCCTTTGCTTGCTGAAGTAAGTTGGTGAAGGAGGCTGTGTAATAAGGGCAGGGAGTACAAAGAGCGAGGAGACAGGGGCTCCGATGGGGGAGCAAGTCCGTTCATCCCTCAGATGAAGAATAAGGGGTCTGAATTAGGTGACCTCCAATGTCTCTCATAAGGACTTGTTTGAATTTTAAGTCTCGATGACTTCATAACCTTGAAGGGCAGCCTCTCACTGGGCGGCTCTATTGTTAAAATACTTTCCCATATAGGTTGTTGGCCCCTGCTCTATCCTCTGGAGACACACAGGATACGTTCATTATCTTTTCCATACTAATCTTTGAAGGATTTGAAGGCAGCTGTCCTGTCCTCTGAGTCCTCCCGTGCTCTGAACACAGACACACTGTGCGTCAGTATTGCTTCCAGCCCTCACCGTGGAGACCTCCCTTCTAGCACTGCTCAGCAAATCTTCTCTGATCTCGGTGGCCTATTTTGCCCTCCTCCTAACTCCCCACATGTGTGCATGGCCTCTGTTCCCACCCACACCCTCCAGTCAATGCACCATCCCAAACCCAAATCAACAAAGATGTCAGTCAACCCAGAGTCTGTATAGTGTTGGTTGACAACACTTTATAGTTCAGGCAAGGCATGGTGTCTTGTTTCTGAGCTTTAGGGACGGCCAAAATGCCGACAATCCCAATGGGTATGTGAGCCATAATTCTGGGAATGAATCTGGTTGCCATTCTGTAGGATATCCAAAGCTGTAAGAGGGCTGTGTTGTTCCTAAGAAATGGGCCACTAGACCCCTCCCTCACATGCTGTCCTACCAGAGGACTGTGCCCACCAGCTTCTCAAAATGGCACGGGGTGGGGGTATGTGTTTGCTGTGGAGGGTAACTATTGCTTATTCACTTGGATGCCTTTCTATTTCTTCCTGCCTCAATCTATCCCTCTGCTTTTCTACTCAGAGCTCTGTGAAGTGTTTTCAAAATCCTATCTTGTCTCAACTCTGCAGGAGGATGGAGGAAAGGGACTCTTGTCCATGTTTTGACCACAGCATTAAAGGGGAATTGGCTCCCCTTGAAGACAAGATGGTGGCGACAATGCTATTCAGACTGAAACAAGGGGAAGTTGGAATGCAGCGTTCCGTTCAATGTGTGGGCATAGATTCCCTCATTTTGTTGCTTCTCAGTTCTCCATCAGTAGGCCTTCAACCCTTACAGGTCAGATGTAAAATGCATATGCCCTCAACGAAGGGTAACACTGCTGTTACTATACACTTTAAAGAACTCAAAGGAGGTTCAAGTATAGAGGAGGAGAAGCCAAAAGGATGGCAGAAGCCCAGCTTCTCAGGAACACTGGGGCTTATCAAAATCAAACTTACCTTCCTCATGCTCTACCTGGGGCATGCCCAGAGAACGGTCATCCTGACCGAGGTCACCCTCCTGAACAGGGCATCTGGTCTCCACAGGCATGGCTGCCGTTCCCATGAGCCACTAATATCTTTCTGCTTAACAGTGTCCTTGAAGTGTGCCTGTTCTTACGTAATTGTGTTCTCCTCCGGCTCATCAGACAGAAGCTGTTAAGCTTCTCTGTAGAGTATGAGGAGAGCTATTACAACATATCAAAAAACTCCCGAAGTGGAATCATGAGAAAGTGCCTGAGAGGCAACACTTCCAAGTGACTGTCAGAACAAAGGAACTAATCGTTGAAAAAGTGGGTGGTACATTGGTGAACTTGGTGAATACATGTTTCCTATAACATCCTGAGACCCCAGAAGTTACTAAGGCATGAAGCTGCTGGACACTTCTCGGTGGACACTCTGGACACTTCTTCAATCTCTAAGAGACCTTCAGTATTCATTTCATAATGTGAGACATACATTTAATCTAATGGGGGCAGTAAATATTCTGCAGAAAACATATGGAGTGAGTTCCAGGACATTTTAACTGACTTTCTTATAAAGTTAAAAAAAAAAAAATCAGATGTTTTCTTCGGGTCAGCACTCCTTTATTTGGGGGAGAGGCTGTGGAAGGAGGGGAGGGTAACGGATACAAGCTATAATTCAGGAGGGTGATACAAGGAAGGTCAGGCAGGACAGAATGATGTGTGAGATCATGTTAGAAATATCACCAGATTCCTTGGGGAGTTATAAAAGTGCCTTAATTCTTGTCCTTGCCAAACATCCTATAATAGTACGACAAGATTTTATTTATTACCCCAAATTGGACTCTGACGCTCTGTGTGGGCCACAGGTGTGGGATGTCAGTCACGGCTCTCACAATCAGCAGAATGGCCCTTGTTAGGTCATTAAGGAAAGGAAAGGAGTCAAGATGAGACCCTCCAAAGAAATGCCGTTTTTTTCAGGCTGGAGAGGCACTTGTTTGTTTTTATTAGGCAACTGCTTGGTTTTGCATGGAAAGGGCCATCTGTGCCTGATAGAAGGGAAGGGAAGAAATACCTCATTTAAAAATCAACCTTCCCTCAGAGGTCGGATACTTTAATAATGATGTCTAAATGTTGTTGCCAGATTGTGATATATTTTAACAGAGAATGCTTTACACATATTGAACTTTAAAATTATGACAAAGCATGTAAATAAAAATATCCATATTATTAATATATCTGTACAACTATAATTTGCCTTTATACATGTTATTAAGTATATTAAATCAAATATGCATGTTATTAAATATTTATGGTTAATCTTTTATGCAAAGATAGACCTGTTAATCTTTTATGCAAAGATAGACCTGTTCCACCAGGATCAGCCATGCCTGTGAAAACAGATATTTTGGGGAAAAATTAACTGGAATATACCCATCTGAGCACTTGGTCTCCCTCTCAAGAAATAATTCATCAGAATGCTTGATTCAATCTGTTTAATTATTTTATTCTGGCATCTTAATGTTTGACCATCAATCACACCCAGTCAGATTATATATAAAATATTAACATTAGATTGTCATTGGAGATTCATGTTTAAAATAAATATTTAATAACGCATAGTTAGAAAGCAAGGAAAAAGGAGAAATTTTTATAAATAGGTTTTTAATCCAAACATAACATGGAATAAAAATGCCAAGAAAAAATGTAAAGTCTCAAACTTCAGATACAATTAAAAAAAAAAAACTAAGGTAAATAATAGACTTACTAAAATATGTTAAAAGGCTGTTGTAAAAGAAAATGAATAGGCAGTCCTGAAGTGATAATCCAAAAATTCGGCTTCTAATTTCATCAACAGAATCCCTTTAAAAAAATTATATTTCAAATAGCTTAAAAAATGTATAACAACATAGATCTGCCAGAAGCAGATCTGGAGCATGTTAGTGATATTCATTGGAAGGAGGCAATTTCTGGAATTTTCAAAACATCTTTTATCCAATGGTTGGAGTTTCAAAATGAATAGTAGAGGGGGAAAAAATCTATCATTTTTTAAGGTTTCCTGAAATAAATTAAGATTCCTTTTAAGTTCTTGTCTCTTGGAGATGCTGAAGGGAGAGTATGGTTGCAGACAAATGTGACACTCAACTCTAACTAGGTGAGTAGGAGTCGAAGAGCCTACCACAGCCAAACCCTAATTAGGGGCACAGCTAACTTTCATTCTAACTCAAACCCCATCCCCACCTTAGCTGTAACCTCTTCCTTCATACCTATTTTAAAAGGCAATGGTCTGGGCTTCCCTAGTGGCGCAGTGGTTGAGAGTCCGCCTGCCGATGCAGGGTACGCGGGTTCGTATCTCGGTCTGGGAAGATCCCACAAACCGTGGAGCGGCTGTGCTCCTGAGCCATGGCCGCTGAGCCTGCGCGTCCGGAGCCTGTGCTCCGCAACGGGAGAGGCCACAACAGTGAGAGAGGCCCGCGTACCACACACACACACACAAAAGTCAATGGTCTATTTAGAAATAATGAATTTTTATGGTTTAAGGTTCCATTATTTTCATTTTATAGGGAGATTTGGATTCAGTTCTGAAATGCCATCCAGTCTCTGTGGTTCTTTGGCAGCACCACGTGTTTTGCTAAACAGTAGCTCTTGAGCAAAATAGTTGAACAGTTTGGCCCTAGGACGTATTTTAAGAACAGTCATGCCTGGCAAGGGCAGGTAACAGCTACCATTCAACAATTCACCAGACAAAAATGAGTCACTGCCAGCTACAATTCCTGGATCTCAAAATTTTTAATATGAAGAAAAAGACAATGAATGCCACTTTAAAAAATTTTCATTCAGATTAGCAGTTTATATTAGGACCTACAACTTTCCAAAAGTTACATTCTGTACAAAAGGTTGTCACAAAACTAATCACCAAATATGCTCCCAGTGCACCTGTTTATCTATAAATGAAAGTTTAATTAATAAGATGAAATGTAGCACAGATATGTACATTATAGATTTAGTTTCTAACTAGTAAACTCAGATCTACATTTGATTATGATACTTTAAAATGAGAACGAATCACCCAGGAAATAATCATTTGCGGCTAAACTAACATTTTGAAGTCATTAATAACTCCTGTTTTTGAATAATGGTTTTAGTTGTATGGTAACAACTAAAAGAGTTTTGGAGTTACTTGGTATAAATAATTGCATTTTTTCATATAAATTACTGAAATGTTTACTTCCTCATATAAACACTAGGTGTTTGGCACATTTTGTTTAAATATTCAAGTATGTTAACAAAAAAGGACATACATGCATATATGATTAGATTGCCCCCTTATTTTTAAATTACTTTAAATATTTGATTGGGAAACTTGTTAGCAACAAGTCTTTGCTTTTGGACCACTCAGTGATCACTTAGTGGTCTGTGTTCTTGCCAAATTCTCTCCCCTGATGTGAGAGAAAGGGGAAGGGAATCTATTCGGGGCTTGTCACTAGCCTGGATGGAACACCCTCATCAAGGCACCGACCAGTGTGCCTTTTATCCACTAATTCAAATGAACAAAATCTGTTTGCTCAGAAACACACCCTTGTACCGCAATGTCCGCCTTCAAATTAAAGGTCATCTCTACAGTTTCCATCTGTAGTTGACTAAAGGAATACTATGCATTTTAAAACCCTAATTATAACCCCCGTCTATTGTTGAAAGAAATATCTGCAACAGAAACCAATGTTTCTTGGTTGGCTCTTACCTTTGTCAACTCTTTGTTTTGTGTTTTCCTCCTCATAGCTATAGGCCTCCTATTCAGGCCTGTTCAGAACAGGCTCCCTCAGCAAGGGCGAGGCAGTACAGGTGTGTACAGTTCCCGGCTACTGGCCCTCGCCTGAAGGTTGTCCTTCAGCCTCTGCAGACAGATGCTCTGGGGGCTGATTGCTCAGTTTCGGGACTTCCTTGCCTTCCTCTGCCCCTGGGAGGTTGTGTCATCTTCACTTCCCTTTACTGGCCAGGCTGCTTCTCCCCTGTGTCTGCTCCCTGGCCCTAAGTTAACAGAGTATTTACCTGCCATCTGGTGTGTCCAAACTACTGGGTTGAATTTCAGTTTTATTTCTGATAATCACAAGTCTTTGCAAAATTATGTTAAGAACAGTCAGAATTCCTTCATTTAACTTCCTTCTTTGTGGTTAGGTCTTCCATCTGCTTAAATGTCCTTCACCTTTCCTGATTTTTAAGATTTGCTCTCAGGAAAACAGGAATTGCAACTGGAGGGCAAAATGCACATTTCAGCGATACAGATGAGAACAACTTATTCCCACCTTGGCTGTGGATAACACTCTGTTCCCCAATGTCTATAACCAGGGCCTGGCTCAGAGTTCTAATTAATTAACTTTATTAACTTGGAGCTGAAAGGAGGTGACAACTTAAACAAGGAAATAAAAGGCAGTGAACCTCGCAGACTAGTTCCATGTAACTGCTTTTTTTTTTTTTTTGCGGTACGCGGGCCTCTCACTGTTGTGGCCTCTTCCGCTGCGGAGCACAGGCTCCGGACTCGCAGGCCCAGCAGCCATGGCTCACAGGCCCAGCCGCTCCGCGGCACGTGGGATCCTCCCGGACCGGGGCACGAACCCGCGTCCCCTACATCGGCAGGCGGACTCCCAACCACTGCGCCACCAGGGAAGCCCCTATGTAACTGCTTTTTAACTGGAGGTAAAAGAACAGTCACTTGCTTATTGTACGTCATAAAGCAGAAGAGATGCTGAGATAGACTGCAGAGCACAGTCTGTTTCCAGCTAATCCAGGGAATATGGTAATTACAAAAAAAAAAGAAGCAATTTTTTTCATTTAGTGCAAGTAACAAGTTTATTTTCTTTGATATAGAATTAACAGTTAACTTTATGCCCCCAGTGAGGTAAAATTGCAACATTTGCATAGGAAAGCTTTCCTTGAAACACTTCAGAGCTTTGTTAAAGTTATTGATTGTCAGATCAGAGAATCTGCAATTTCTAGTTTGTTCACAGAAATTAAAAAATTCCTTACTTGGGAAGTTTCAAAATGGCAATTCGATCCTAGAGTCATAATTACCGGGTGGGGGGCGGGGTGGCGCGGGGGGAATGCTCTCCCGGCTAAGAGTTTCGGCAGCGCTGTAATACTGTGTACACCCACTTTATACAAAGGCATGTACATTTTGCAAAGAGAGAGCATATATTCCTATTTATCATTTTTGGAACTGTGTTCAATTGCTGTTAGTCTCCTACAGGGTCTAATTAACATGAATTCAACAATGATGATAATGAGCTTACCAATCATTTCCTCTT
This sequence comes from Neophocaena asiaeorientalis asiaeorientalis, assembly GCF_003031525.2. Taxonomy (NCBI): domain Eukaryota; kingdom Metazoa; phylum Chordata; class Mammalia; order Artiodactyla; family Phocoenidae; genus Neophocaena; species Neophocaena asiaeorientalis. The sequence continues at coordinate 5,342,232 of NW_020175414.1, forward strand.
AGATGTTATATTCAGTTTTATGTTTTCCGTGCTATGCTGATAGCATACAGATCCCAATTAAAGAGAAACCTGGGCTTATATAAATAACATAAACGAAATATACATGGGGTATGTAGCAAGACTTGAGGTTGATGATTTGATGTTCATTAATGTTGGAAAATACTAAAGTAAAAATTACGGTGACTTGGGAAGATGGTATTTCCTTAAGGACACACTGCTGAACACATGGCCACCTACCTGCTCTCTAAAGCATTATATGAAAATTCAACCACCAAATACAGAACACATGAACACCAGGAGACAAAAAAAGCATTAAAGCCCATTACAATCTTGAATAAGCCAAGACCTCAAGTACATAGGAAAAGCACTGCAATCATGTATTGAGTTTTATTTTTCTAATATATATCATAATTTAAAACCATATAAAGTCACTTATATAAGAAGCAATTTTTTCAAGTGGTATAGCTTAGAGCATGGCTTTATATTTGGCTTAATCATTTTTACCACTTTAATTTATAAAGCTCGTAATCTTGCCAGCAGGGCTTCAACTTCGGGAATGGATTCGTTTTTAGAAACAGAGCCAAGAAGTTCCATTTCCTTTTTTCTGTTGCTTTCTACATTACAGGCTTCCTTCTTCTCAGCTGCCTTGATCCTCTCAGTAGACGTGTGAGTGTCTAGATTATAATTAAGCTCCTTGGTGACTGCAGTCCTTGTGGAGCTGCAATTGATACTGTAGTGTGAATGTGACCCTTCTGTCAACTGCAACTTCTGATTTTCTACAGTAAGGAAGAAAGAAACATAAAACTTATCACTGTGATAAGCAAGCACTGTGCAAATTATGAAACATTAAAGTAATTATTCTCAACAAACAAGTCCTCTTAGACAGACTAAACTAAAAAATATTCAAAAGAGTAAGGTAGATTTAAAATAAACACGCAGAGGTTAAGAATAAGCTAAAAAATATAAATAGACAACTATTTCATTAGCAGACACGGATATGGAGAACAAACTAGGGGTTACCAGTGAGGAGAGGGAAGTGGGGAGGGGCAATATAGGGGTAGAGTATTAAGAGGTACAAATTATTAGGTATAAAATAAGCTAAAAGGATATATTGCATAACAGAAAATATAGCCAATATTTTATAATAACTATAAATGGAATATAACCTTTAAAAATTGTGAATCAGTATATTGTACACCTGTAACATATAATTTTGTATATCAACTATACTTCAATTAAAATTAATTAACTAATTTTAAAAGTAAATAAATTTTAAAAAATTTTAAAATAAATGCTTGCTGAATTGGAAAAAAAAAAATAAACACACAGAGGTTAAGAATAAGCTAAAAAATATAAATAGACAACAATTTCATTAGCATTAACACTTATTTCCTACTTCTTCTGTGCCTGAAATGCCCATCACTCAGTTATTAGCAAGGCTTGGCTCTGCATTTCATTTAGGTCCCTGCTCAAATGCTATCGAGAGAGGCCGTCTCTGACCATCCATCTAAGATACCACTCACCTTTTCATCGCTCTATCTTCTTACACTCATCTTTCCCTTCACAGAACTTATAACCACCGGACACATCCTATACTTGTTTACTTGTCTGTTGTCTATCTCTTCACTAGAATGTAAGCTCCAAGATAGCAAGGACATTGTTCTAAATACTGCTGTAACGTCGGTGCCTAGGATGGCCGTGGAGCACAGTGAATGCTCAGTAAATATGCATTGGGCAAAGAATTTATTTCCACACTCTATGACCCAAGACAGGCATTAGTTTGAATAATAAAAAGATTAATTTCCTTTTTAAACAAATCTAAGGAGGAAAGTTTCTAATAGGAATTTAAAATTCAATGCTTTCTTTTAAAAAAAATACTGAATTTGGCAGGCAAATTGTTAAAACTTCCTAGCAAATCAAAATAATGTCATAATTTGCCAAACACGTACCCATATATTCATACAGACCTATAACCTATACACACATATATATTCTTTCATTGGTAAGTGACAGTGATCCGGACTTATCCAGGCTGTGAGGAGAGAGGTTTAATAGCTAACGGCTAAATGGTGCTAGCTGATTGACTTTCCCAAAGAGCAACAGATTTTCTTTTAATTAACTTGACTCTCACATTGCACAACCTTATAAGTGATCTCTCTCGTAGATCTCAAATTAAAAAAAAAAAAACAGACACCCTCAATATTCATGTAACCTTGAACAGAGCTTGAAAATGGCTTCAACAAACTTGACATGACATTTAAAGTTTTTTGGTTATTTGCAGAGAGATGTTCCATTATCCCAATAGTGATTACAGGAGCAGAAGCAGTCACTCATGACAGTGTGTTTTATGTGAGTGCTGAAAATTCCAACCGAAAACAGCTTGTACATTAAAAGGTGACTGCTGAAGATATTTACTGCACTGTCATTTCCTGACCAGGGGCTTCCGATGATGGATGAGTATTTTACACACTTTCCTGGACAATCTCAACAAGATTTAGAAGTCTGATCACTTTTTAGCTCTTGGAAGAAAATAAATACACTTTTCCTATCATCACCTTCCCTATCAGGTGGGCAATTGTTACTCAAAAGTTACTAACAGTTCAGTGACTTTCTCTTAGAGCTGTTTATGCTCTATAGTTTATAATGTACATATCATGCTTGCAGTAAAAAAGCACAGCTGACACTCTATTCCTACAGTTTCCATGACTGCACAAATTTATTTATTTTCTAGCACCCACTCTCCTGCCCCAAGGTGTTTGAAAACTGCATCGTAGCTAAGTGCAAATTTTTAGTCAGCTTACTGCTCCTTCCCCAAAAACGTTCCTACCTTTTCTTGTCATTTGATTTCTTGTAAACAACTCCATCATGATGATATCTCCAACAAGCTAGTTTATTCTGCCGCTGGGCGACTCTCATTACATTTTTGACGACAGAGAAGAGATTAAATTGGCTAAAATATGGGTCTGTAATATACATAAGTAAAGTATTCCATACCTTCCCTGGCTATAATGTATCAAGCCCAATTCCACATGTGGCAAAGTGAAAAGAGCATGGGATTTAAAGGTAAATCTGGGTTGAAATCCAACCCCTTGGCCCTAACAAGTTATCTCACCTCTTTGAGTCTCAGGTTCTAATAATCAATCTCCACCAGAACTAAAGGAAAGGATGTGGGTGACACCTCCTTTGAGGTACCTCCCTCCAAGCTTTCCAAGGGAGGCTTCTACCACCCAAGGCTTGTTCAGATGCTCTGACCTTTCTGACTTTCTGGTGACCATACCCATGAGAGCTGAAATGCCACTCTATTAATAGCTTGTATTTATGTAGCACCTTTATTTCTAAAGCATCTGTTGCACTTGAAACATTGCCACTGTCATTTTATAGATTGAGAGGTAAAAAGCAAAAGGAGGTTAAGTCATTTGCTTAGACTTAGTTACTAAGTAAATCAGTGGCAGAAGCCAAATGCTGTCTCTGGAGATAGTAAGGCTGTCTTAAAGAAATTTAAAAAGCTTTTTGCCAAGAAAAAGTGCTAAGTAATTCAAAGCTAAGTTTCATAATAACGATATCCTGTACTTATACTTCAAAATGCTTTCTGACACATTTAATACGCCCAATAACTTTGTAAAGTAGATAGTATACCTATGTAAACTACCTCAGCACTGTATCTCCAAGGTCACACATGGACTCCTTTTCTCTCCTGGTATTACTTAAGTTCCTGACTGCGAACTTCAAGTTCGACCTTTATTCACTACAGTTCCCTAGCACTCACTGTCCATTCTCCTAGACAACCCTTTCAGCCCTCCTTCTCTCGCATCAAACGTCCAACCTGTTCTCCTTCACTCTCATTTCACTCACTCATAGAAGCAATCAGAAGAAAACCCCCATAAGCTTCCTGTGCCCCCGACACCTATATGCTGATTGCAGGCACGCCCACTTCTTCCCTCCTGGGGATCTCCTGTGCTCCCCTCTGAGGACAACCAACCCCTCAAGGTGGGTGCCAGCTTGTCCATCCCTCTGGCAGCTGTGCCCTCTCTCTACTGCGTCATAAAGGTTTCCTCCTTCATGCAATCATTCCCCTCAGCATGTAAATACTGTGTAGTAACAGTCCCAATCTTTAGAGAAAAAATATCTATTTGATTCCACATCCTGCTCCATTTACTGCTTCCGTTGTTGACTGCCTTTGTAGCAAAACATCTCAGAAGAATTGCCCATACTACTGTCTCATTTCCTCTCTTCCCATTTTTCTCTTGAACTCACTCCAGTCATGCTTTTGACACTTTACTCTTCTGAAACAGTTCTCGCCAAGGTCACTAATAAACTAGTGTTGCCAAAAACAAGACCTGTATACACACTTGGATATTTTTGTCCTCCTTTACTCGACCTATACCAGATCCAAGGATGAAATGCCCAGCAGAGTCTGGGTTTTTCTTTACTGTTTGCTCTTTGAACTTCTTTGGACCCTTAGGTGGATAACAATGGTTGGCCAATGCAGGCAAAAGTGTTTCCACCCTACTGAGAAAACTCCAGATAGTTGTGGGCTAGTTTTAGGGACAAAATGATAAGAAGAAAAATAAAGCTAGCATGTAACTCTTCTGTGGTTTTAGGTGGAGAATCTTTCATGAGAAGCAATAGACAAGATAGTATGAAATGGAAAGAGGTCATTCCTGAGACCACTGAAGAAATAAAAAAGAAAGTAAGGGGCTTATTTTAGAATGAGCTTATAGCTGTTAGAAATTCCTAGATAACACTTCTTCACTCCAGCCCTCACATTTATCTCTCAGCATCCCAACAGCCCCCATCTGGGTCCCCAGCCTTGGGAGGCCCAAACTGTGGAACTGAGGAAGTCACACCCTAAACTGCAAAATGACAAATGAAGTTGGGTTGGAGAATGAATCTCTTGTCCCACTGCAAACTAGAGAAAATGTTTACAAGTAGAGAAAGCTCTCAAGTTGCAAGTTCACTTTTATACAGAAATTTTATTACAATGTTGGTTCAAGGCCAGGTGTCTTTTGCCATTACTATTATTTTGAGAGTCCACTATTGGTGGTTTCACGTGGGTTGAACTGGAGACCCAAATTCTACACAAAAACATGCACTTAGTTTATAAATAGTTCACTTCAAACATCAGTGGGATACCACAACCCTGCAAGTTGGCAAAAACTCTATATAGGTATTCAGAGGTATGAAATAAATTGTAATTGGAGGCCAGTGGGCTCATAACCTTTTTTATATGAAATTAGTTTCAAATACAAGGTGACACACTTGGACACACGGACTCTTTCAGTGGAAGATAAGGCTGGATGTCAATAAAAAGAGAAGCATTTTCTATTTCCCCTCAAGTCAAATCCTTACCAATACACATTTTTAAATGGAAACAAAAAACATTAAGGCAAAGTAGAATGATTGCTTAACTCTCCAAAGATAGGAAGCTTGTGCTATTATTTTATGGATTGAATCCAAGGTTGTTTTTTGTTTTTGCCTTTAAGACACTATAATCGATGTCTGTGAAGAGAAGTATGATCTATCTAGGACTATTGCCAATATCCAGGCCCTTGGTGATTGGAGTACAGATGGGCAAGGACCAGCTGCCTTTCTTAGTGCTAGGTCAGTAAGGGAATCCTGTGGAAATATTAAACAGGGTGAGAATACATGCTGTTTTCCTTTAAGATAGGAAAACTCACTTATTTCAATTTAATTCCTCATATGATTCTTACTATAAGAATTGATTCTGGAGTCCCACAACAGCTTTTTCCTGAAATTAAATGAAAAGTTGAAAATTGTTGAAAAGTTGAATGGCTCTCAAATACAGAGAACCCACTAGACTTAAAAAAGAGAGAGAGAGAGAGAGAGAGAGAGAGAGAGAGAGAGGGAGAGAATAAAAGCCTTATACCACATCCGGGGCTGGATCCCATATGACCTTGGCAGACTACAGATTTGGATGACAAATAAAGCTAAAAACAAACAAACAAAAAACCCCCCCAAACCCACCATCCTGAGCTAACTTTTGCATTGTTTCTTTTTTAAAAAATAAATTTATTTATGGCTGCGTTGGGTCTTTGTTGCTGTGCACAGGCTTTCTCTAGTTGCAGCGAGCGGGGGCTCCTCTTCTTTGTGGTGCACGGGCTTCTCATTGTGGTGGCTTCTCTTGTTGTGGAGCATGGGCTCTAGGCGCGCAGGTTTCAGTAGTGGTGGCACGTGGGCTCAGTACTTGTGGCTTGCAGGCTCTAGAGCGCAGGCTTCAGTAGTTGTGGCGCACGGGCTTAGTTGCTCTGAGGCATGTGGAATCTTCCCAGACAAGGGGTCGAACCCGTGTCCCCTGCATGGCAGGCGGATTCTTAACCACTGCGCCACCAGGGAAGTGCGTGCCTTGTTTCATTTTTTTTTTTTTTTCCCCGCGGTACACGGGCCTCTCACTGCTGTGGCCTCTCCCGTTGCGGAGCACAGGCTCCGGACGTGCAGGCTCAGCGGCTATGGCTCACGGGCGCAGCCGCTCCACGGCATGTGGGATCTTCCTGGACCGGGGCACGAACCCGCGTCCCCTGCATCGGCAGGCGGACTCTCAACCACTGCGCCACCAGGGAAGCCCCGTGCCTTGTTTCTTAAGTAACACGAAAGACATAGGAACCAGGAAAGTTGCTGACAAAAACGAAAATATAAACATATGCAACTTGGCATCTAAATGAGAAAATATTTCAGCCAACAGCTGTTATGCTTCCTGAGCTAAGAAGGCAAGGCTAAGGCCCTGGCTGACAGCCCTTGCGGAAAACCCTCTCTGCTACAGGAAATCTCAGTTATGGTTCAGAAAGAGGCATTATTCCCTTTAAGTCGGTATTGATCCTCCATCACATTGTGGTTCTAATGGGCACTGGCTTCTCAGAAGTGCCAACTCTCAGATGAAATATAAAATTGAGCTCCTGCCTTTTGTGGTCAATGGTGAGGCTGTGGCAGTTTTGACAGGAGTAAGAATATAGAACTCTGGTGTTCTAAATTGACTGCATCTATTCAGTCTTCCCGAAATTTGATCTCTCCTTACAATTCTTTACCTTTTGCTCTTAACTATTACTTTGACCTACTAAGTAGCTGTTTGTTTCACCCCAGCAATGCCATTACTTTGACAGGAGAAGAAAATGACCCATAAATATAATTTTTAAAGCACTACTGGGTCTACATGATAGTAAAATGTGTGACAAATATATGTTTTTAATCTATGCAATAACTGAAGTTAGTGCTGGCCGCCAGCAGCCCATATCCCTGTGGTTTTTCTTACTGTTGATTTACTGATGCTATAAATAATTGTCTTCCCTTTCTTCATTTTGCTGTTTATTTTATCTTTTGTATTGAAAATATATAAAAATGATAAAAAGAGCAAAAAGGGCATTTTGTATATAGTTAAAATTTTTTAGGAGTGCCAAGAAACTCTTATTGAAACCAGTTATGTAGAAACAGAAACAACAAAACAAAGCAGTTACTCCCCTAATTCTACAAAACAGACAAGACAGAGATGATAGATGCAAGTTATTTCTGAATAAAGGAGATAACTGACAATTAAATTAGAAGGTTTTTTGCATAAACTCGTCATATATACACTTCTATTCAGTCTTGGTCTATCTCACTGCCCTTTAAATAAAAATTTAAAGACAGCACTGCCATTTTACAATTTCCTATACTGGCCTTCCTAATTTGACACAGTGTGAGAAGGAACTAGAGATGCTGCAGGCTCCTGGGCACAGGACAACCAGGATAAATCCAGCTCTTTTCTCTAAAGGGAATAGTATTGCAAACCCTTCCAGTCAACTGCTTATCTTTCTGATTTGCAATATATTACCTGAATTGAATGTCTCACTCTATATTTGCTTCCCTTTTTCTCACCTTTCTACCCAGTTATTAGCAAATTCTAATTTGGCTTTCAGCCATACCTCTCTGTTAAAACTTCTCCTTACAAGATTATCAGAAGCCTCAAAATCCCTCAACTCAATGGAATTTTCCCATGCCTCATTTTCTCTTACAATTGCAACACTTCAGAGTGTGTGTAATAAAGAATTTGGCTAGTCTTTTCCCACTCCTGGGCCCCTCAGACCATGGCTAATAATTTATGCTAATGAGGTGACTCATGACGGGACCCTATTTAGTTTGTGGTAATGAGTGATTCAGAATGGGGGATGGCCAAATCAGAAACACCAATCATGTGACTGGAGGGTTGGGAGGTGGAGACTGAGTTCAATCATGTGGCCTATCAATCATGCCCAAGTAATGAAGCCTCAGTACAAACTATGGGCACTGAGGATCAGGTGAGTTTTCTTGGTTGGCAATAATTATTATCACACACTGACAATATGATGTATATTGTCACACACTGATGCGCTGGGGGGTGGAGGGTAATATATCCCTGAGGACAGCAGAAGTTTTATATTTGGAACTTGTTTGGCTAGTTCTGGCTTGTGTCCTTTTGCTACAACAAAGCTGCAATAGTAAGTAGAGCATTTTCTTGAATTCTAGGAGTCATTCTAGTGAATTACTGAACTGAGGAGATAGTGAAAACCCCTAAATTTGTACCCAGCTGGTCAGAAGTGTGGGAGGACTTGGGAGCCCTCAAACTTGCAGCTAGTGTATGAAGTAAGGGCAGTCTTTTAGAGGACTGTGACTTGTAAAGTTTGGTCTAACTCTGGACAGCTGGCGTCCAGCTGTAATAAGTAATTGTAATGTACAATTGTAATTGTAATGTAATAAGTCATTACATTACAGATACATTATATGTTATCTATAACTTAACATTAGTATCATCGCCTTACCTTTATGCATAGATATGCTATAGCTTGCAAGCAATTCCCCACACATCTACTCATTTTACTCTTATAACACTCCTGTGAGATAAGTGACATGGATGTATTTACCTTGTTTTACATAGAGTTGAGGCAGCAGACATAACTTTCAGGCAGAGCCAGAGACAAAACTCAAGTCTTCAAACCCCTGGTTAGCACCTTCCATCATGACAAGGCCCTTTACCATGCTTACTCTTCAACCTGCTGATGATTCATTCTTAGTCCTCTAATTTACTTTACCTTCTCAGACCTCCCAAACACAAGGATACCTCTCTTCGTGTGGCCATTTCTCATGGTTAGATCCGTGGCTCATTTCTGTCCTTTCTACATTCTCTTTACCAAGATCTTACAACTTCAACCATCTCCTCTAGGAAGGAGACACCCACATCTGCATCTCCAGCCCTAATGGGAGAGCTTTGGTACTGTGCCTATCTCAGCATTTCCACCTAAACTCCCTACCATAATCACACAACACATTTTCGAGTCAAACTTTCACATTCAAAGCAACTTCCTTTTTATACTAACATACCAAAACCAATCATAGCATCTGTTTACCAGTCCTGCTATCTGTCACTGACAGTTGTCTCAGCTACCAGGCACTTGTGGTCACCAGTGTGTGGCTTAGTAGCTATTAAATAAATGGTTTCTAAAGTATGCAATTGCCTGTCAGCTAATAGATACCAGATAATAAATAATTTATTTATAAATTATAAATAATCGGTTGGTCTGGTGGTTTATAAGGACAAGAAGGTAGGAAAATTACACAAGGATATGGTTTGATATTACAGTTATTGAACACATACTATATATTAAACCCTTTACATGTTATTTAAAAATTTTTCCAACAACACTAAAATATAGGTATTACCAACTGTTTCATAAGTGAGGAAATTGAGGCTTAGAGAAGTTCATGAACTGTCAAGGCCACACAGACTTTGATATTTGCTTCTGGGAAACCCAATCCAAATCTTATTCCTCCATGCATGGCTCTGGGGGCACATGACGAGGCCATGGCAAAAAGATACTGTGAAAGGTAAAGAGCACTTTATATTCTGGGTTTGAGGACAGGCCTATTCCCAGTGCTAATGACCAGGAAGGAAGCTGTTATCCTGAAGCCATTTCTAAGTAGTATCTTACAGTGTGCTTTCAAGTATTTTTCTTTACTTTTTATATTTCCTAATTCAATATTTATTAGATATTTCGAATGTACAGATTTTTTTTTTCTGAATGAGTAATGTATCCTATTTCAACTCCATTTCACTTTCATAGAATCATATAATATAGAATCATGTAATCTCAGGATTGGAAAGCCCTGAGTTAGTTGGTAGAACCACCTATCCAATGCTTGAATTCCATTCACTCAGCATTCTGTCAAGTGGCTGTCTAGCCTAAGTTTGAAGACCTCCAGTAATAGCCTCACAATCTCACAAGGCAATATATTCCTCTACTAATTAAATGTTTTACTTTACATTTATCTAGTGTTTGTTCCCCTGAAGTCTTAGTCACTAGCCCTACTGATTTTCCCACTAGGGCTATATTAAGAGTCTAATTTCTCTTCCACTCACCAGCCCTTCAAATACTTAAAGACAGCTATCACACTCCCCAAATCTTTGCCAAGCCAAACAGCCACAATTTCTTCAACTGTCCCTCCAGAGATCATGAGCTGAAGTTATGGTTAAGTCAACTCATTAGGTAACCTGCTGTGTACTTATACACCATGCTATGTGCTGAGTCCTTGAAACATTTAGGGTCCTGTCATTTCTATGAACATACAAAACCATATTCATTTAGTAGTTCAAAATTACGGAAAAAAAACAAATCCAACTAGTGTATCCAGTACTATAACACAAAAGAATAATTTTCTCAGAGAATCCTTTTGAATATAACCTTTAAAAAATTTCCATATAGACTTAATACTTGAAGTTGGACAGGAACCAAGATAGCAGAGTAGAAGGACGTGCTCTCACCCCCTCTTGCGAGAAAGCCAGAATCACAACTAACTGCTAGACAATCATTGACAGGAAGACACTGGAACTCACCAAAAAAGATACCCCGCATCCAAAGACAAAGGAGAAGCCACAATGAGACGGTAGAAGGGGCACAATCACAGTAAAATCAAATCCCATAACTGCTGGGTGGGTGTCTCATAGACTGGGGAACACTTATATGACAGAAGTCCACCCACTGGAGTGAAGGTTCTGAGCCCCACGTCAGGCTTCCCAACCTGGGGGTCTGGCAACGGGAGGAGGAATTCCTAGAGAATCAGACTTTGAAGCCTAGTGGGAATTGACTGCAGGACTTCGACAGGACTGGGGGAAAGAGAGACTCCACCCTTGGAGGGCACACACAAAGTAGTGTGCACATCAGAACCCAGGGGAGGGATCAATGACCCCAGGGGAGACTGAACCAGACCTACCTGCTAGTGTTGGTGGGTCTCCTGCAGAGGTGGGGGGTGGCTGTGGCTCACTGTGGGGACAAGGCCACTGGCAGCAGAAGTTCTGGGAAGTAATCCTTGGTGTGAGCCCTCCCAAGTCTGTAATTAGCCCCACCAAAGAGCCCAGGTAGGCTCCAGTGTTGGGTTGCCTCAGGCCAAACAACCAACAGGGAGGGAACCCAGCCCAACCCAACAACAATCAAGATGATTAAAGTTTTACTGAGCTCTGCCCACCAGAGCAAGAGCCAGCTCTACCCACCACAAGTCCCTCCTATCAGGAAACTTACACAAGCCTCTTAGACAGCCTCATCCACCAGAGGGCAGACAGAAAAAACAAGAAGAACTACAATCCAGCAGCCTGTGGAACAAAAACCACATTCACAGAAAGACAAGATTAAAGGCAGAGGGGTATGTAGCAGATGAAGGAACAAGATAAAACCCCAGAAAAACAACGAACTGAAGTGGAGATAGACAACATTCCAGAAAAAGAATTCAGAACAATGATAGTGAAGATGATCCAGGACCTCGGAAAAAGAATGGAGGCAAAGATCGAGAAGATGTAAGAAATGATTAACAAAGACCTAGAAGAATTAAAGAACAAACAAACAGAGATGAAAAATACAATAACTGAAATGAAAACTACACTAGAAGGAATCAATAGCAGAATAACTGAGGCCGAAGAACGGATAAGTGACCTGGAAGACAGAACGGTGGAATTCACTGCTGTGGAACAGAATAAAGAAAAAAGAAGGAAAAGAAATGAAGACAGCCTAAGGGTCCTCTAGGATAACATTAAACGCAACAACATTTGCATTATGGGGGTCCCAGAAGGACAAGAGAGAGAGAAAGGACCCGAGAAAATATTTGAAGGGATTATAGCTGAAAACTTCCCTAACGTGGGAAAGGAAATAGCCACCAAAGTCCAGGAAGCACAGCGAGTCCCAGGCAGGATAAATCCAAGGAGAAACATGCCGAGACACATAGTAATCAAATTGGCAAAAATTAAAGACAAAGAAAAATTATTGAAAGCAGCAAGGGAAAAGTGATGAATAACATACAAGGGAACTTCCATAAGTTTAACAGCTGATTTCTCAGCAGAAACTCTACAAGCCAGAAGGGAGTGGAATGATATACTTAAAGTGATGAAAGGGAAGAACCTACACCAACGAACAAAAGTCTAGGACCAGATGGCTTCACAGGAGAATTCTATCAAACATTTAGAGAAGAGCTAGGACTCATCCTTCTCAAACTCTTCCAAAAAATTGCAGAGGAAGGAACACTCCCAAATTCATTCTACGAGGCCACCATCAGCCTGATACCAAAGCCAGACAAAGAGACTACAAAAAAAGAAAATTACAGACCAATATCATGATGAATACGACAGTAACACAGCAATAGTGGGGGACTTTAACACCTCAATTACACCAACAGACAGATCATCCAGACATAAAATTAATAAAGAAACACAAGCTTTAAATGACACAATAGACCAGATAGATTTAATTGATATTTATAGGACATTTCATCCCAAAAAAGCAGATTACACTTTCTTCTCAAGTGTGCATGAAACATTCTCCAGGATAGATCACATCTTGGGTCACAAATCAAGCTCAGTAAATTTAAGAAAATTGAAATCATATCAGACATCTTCTCTGACCAAAATGCTATGAGATTAGAAATGAATTACCGGGAAAAGAAAACATTAAAAACACAAACACATGGAGGCTGAACAATACGTTACTAAATAACCAAGAGATCACTGAAGAAATCAAGCAGATTAGACAAGAAGAAGTAAAACTGTAACTGTTTGCACATGACATGATACTATACATAGAGAATCCTAAAGATGCCACCAGAAAACTACTAGAAAGAAATCACAAAGATGAAATCATAAAGATCATAAATAAAATAGAAACAAAGAAAACCATAGCAAAGATCAATAAAACTAATTGGTAAAGCTGCAGGATACAAAATCATTGCACAGCAATCTCTTGCATTCCTATATGCTGATGAAAAATGTGAAAGATAAATTAAGGAAACACTCTCATTTACCACTGCAACAGAAAGAATAAAATACCTAGGAATAAACCTAACTAGGGAGAAAAAAAGACCTGTATGCAGAAAACTATAAGACACTGTTGAAAGAAATTAAAGATGGTACCAACAGATGGAGACATATACCATGTTCTTGTACTGGAAGAATCAATATTGTGAAAATGACTATACTACCCAAAGCAATCTAGAGATTCAATGCAATCCCTATCAAATTACCAATGGCATTTTTTACAGAAGTAGAACAAAAAATCTTAAAATTTGTATGGAGACACAAAAGACCCCGAATAGCCAAAGCAGTCTTGAGGGAAAAAAAAGGAGCAGGAGGAATCAAGCTCCCTGACTTCAGACTATACTACAAAGCTACAGTAATCAAGACAATATGGTACTGGCACAAAAACAGAAACATAGATCAATGGAACAAGATAGAAAGCCCAGAGACAAACCCAAGCACCTATGGTGAACTAATCTATGGAAAAGGAGGCAAGGATATACAATGGAGAAAAGACATCTCTTCAATAAGTAGTGATGGGAATACTGGACAGCTACATGTAAAAGAATGAAATTAGAACACTCCCTAACACCATACACAAAAATAAACTCAAAATGGATTCGAGACCTAAATGTAAAACCAGACACTATAAAACTCTTAGAGGAAAACATAGAAGAACACTCTTTGACATAAATCACAGCAAGACCTTTTTTGATCCACCTCCTAGAGTAATGGAAATAAAAACAAAAATAAACAAATGGGACCTAATGAAACTTCAAAGCTTTTGCACAACAAAGGAAACCATAAACAAGACGAAAAGACAACCCTCAAAATGGGAGAAAATATTTGCAAACGAATCAACAGGCAAAGGATTAATCTCCAAAATATATAAACAGCTCCTGCAGCTCAATATTAAAGAAACAAACAACCCAATCCAAAAATGGGCAGAAGACCTAAATAGGCATTTCTCCAAAGAAGACATACAGATGGCCGAGAAGCACATGAAAAGCTGCTCAACATCACTAATTATTAGAGAAATGCAAATCAAAACTACAATGAAGTATCACCTCACACCAGTTAGAATGGGCATCATCAGAAAATCTACAAAGAACAAATGCTGGAGAGGGTGTGGAGAAAAGGGAACCCTCTTGCACTGTTGGTGGGAATGCAAATTGATACAGCCACTCTGGAGAAGAGTATGGATGTTCCTTAAAAACCTAAAAATAGAATTACCATACGATCCAGCAATCCCATTACTGGGCATATACCCAGAGAAAACCATAGTTCAAAAAGACACATGCACCCCAATGTTCATTGCAGCACTATTTACAATAGCCAGGTCTTGGAAGCAACCTAAACGCCCATCAACAGACGAATGATTAAAGAAGCTGTGGTGCATATATACAATGGAATATTACTCAGCCGTAAAAAGGAACGAAATTGGGTCATTTGTTGAGACATGGCTGGATCTAGAGACTGTCATACAGAATGAAGTAAATCAGAAAGAGAAAAACAAATGTCGTATATTAACGCATGTATGTGGAACCTAGAAAAATGGTACAGACGAACCGGTTTGCAGGGCAGAAGTTGAGATGCAGATGTAGAGAACAAACGTATGGACACCAAGGGGGGAAAACTGCGGTGGGGTGGGGATGGTGGTGTTCTGAATTGGGCGATTGGGATTGACATGTATACACTGATGTGTATAAAATTGATAACTAATAAGAACCTGCTATAAAAAAATAAATAAAATAAAATTGAACAATTAAAAAAAAAAGAAAAAACTTGAAGTTGATTTTCAGCCTAATAAAAGCTGCTTAAAACTATCTGGTTTTATTCATTAGAGAATTCAATCCTGGGATACATTTGTAATGAAGATGATTTTAAATGAAATAATTTTATGTATGACTTTATATATAGAAACATTCTCTTACTTCTCTCCAGCCTGTCACTAAATATAAATGTCACTACCTATATCCAGGAGATAGTAATATGTTCAAGGAGCAAGAAAAACAAACTCATATCCATCTAATTCTGATCTAACTTGCTAGAATGTAAGCTCCACAAAGGCAAAAATCTTTGTTTTATTCACTTAGAATAAAACAGTACTTAGAATAGTGCCTGCTTTATAATGAGTGTTTAAAACATAATTTCTTGAGTGACTGAACCTAAGCATGGCATAATTTTACCACCTTGTTTCATATTAATCCTTCCCAAAGAAAACACTTCAGAATAACATTCCCTGAATAACAAACTGATTACATGTCATTTTTATTTAATGTATATTTTTGTGCTTTCTGGCCTCTTGAGGACCTAGCCTTGAGTCTAGAATAGCTCTGTCCAATAGAAATATGAGTGTCAGGAAAGCGGGCTACATAAGCTACTTAAAATTTTCTAGTAGTCACATTAAATATTGGGAAAGAAAATCAGGTGTAACTAATTTTAACAATATATTTTACTTAACCAAATTTCAACTATTATTTCAATATGTAAGCAAAATAAAAAATGTATTTATGAAATCTTTAACTTTATTTTTTGTACTAAGCCTTCAAAATCAAATATGTATTGTACACTTAGAGATCATCTTAATTCAGACTAGCCACATTTCGAGAGCTCAAGAGCCACATATGACTATTGGCTACTATATTGGTAGCACAGTAACCTGGAGTTCCTACAGTGCTCATACCTATAAATTTTTGAGTCAGATATCTTCATAGAAAATTCCAGTGATGGGTAACAATCTCAGTTGGATTTTGTACTGATAGCTAATAATTATTATTAAAAATAATTTAGGAATTATAATTTTTTAAACTTTAGTTAGACATTCAAATTGGAATAATTCATATCCTAGTGGAAATTAATATTGTTCATTTCCCCATATTTACTAAAAATACTTCTATAATTTGTTATAAGACACCATATAGGGATGTATGGTTCACAGGGCTAAAGCAAAAATAAGTAATATCAAGATCACAGGCCCCAACCTTATATGGATATGCACATTGGAACTTTTCTCCTCAGTATCAGGGATGCATTTATATCAGCAATTTATTTCCCTGTGTAATTCAGACTAGTAATCTTACCTTCATTCTATGGTCACAGGTTGTATAATAATCATAATTAGTTACCAAATAAATATGTGCTGTTTGAATTACATAGGGAAATAAATTGCAGATATAAATATAACCCTAATACTGAGGAAAAAAAAAAATCCCAAAATACATACCTTATTGAGATTAGGTCAATAAGTGAAAGATAACGTATGAATGGAATCAGTTATTACAGAAGTAAAATGCTTTTCAAACATTACTTTTTTAGCTACATGAAAAACAATCAAATGAAAGAATGCAATATTCCAAAATTTAGCATTTCACTGTGATTTTGTTTTATACAGAAAGGAAGACACAGTTGTACATTCCTAGGTAATTTGGATTTACGTGGCTTCTGTGAATGGTAAAACAGACAATGGCTAAAGATTCAAAATGCAATCATGAAATTGATTGCTATAATGACATACCTACTGTTTCTACTATCTCTGTTTTGACATATGTTTATCTAGCCCCCAAGGCATAGGGAGACCAGGTTACCATTCAGACTCTTCTATTTTTACTTCATAGTTCTGTAGACATTTTAGTAAATCAGTGAAAACTAGAAGGATCTAACATATTAAATGTGACTCTCCTTCTTTCCAAAATGAGATTGACCTTTATTTCTTGTCACTCTCCTATTCAAATTGGAACAGGACCTACATTGGGACCAGGTGCACAGAGGCGCCACTATTAAGGCTGAAACACCTGCCTTTTTTGATTGTTCTATTCATAGCCCAGCAGCATTATTATGTACTGTATTAATGGTACCAAGTTTCATTATGAAATCTTAAACTACTTCTAAGATTTTGGTTTCTTGTATTTCTAGAAAATGAGTAAAAAAAAAATTTGGCACAAGTCATTGGCATTACCATAGAGAGTTCAGGCTAGTAAACTACTGCCTCCTACTGTCAGTTTGAGGAAAGAAGTACCTCAGAGGACCTTCCTCAACCATATTCCTTTTTTACAGATTTACAGATTACTGGCCTTCTTCATCCAAAGTACAATTCTGCATACTATGCCCTTGGACTGGTAACCTAGGAAGACATGTTGATGTTTTCTGAATTTCTCTGAATTCTTTCCCTGCTTAGACTACTACATATGTGACAAAAATCCAACAAATACTCTGAGTATGGATCTTATCCACTAAAAAAAAAAAAAAAAAAGCTGCCTTTAACAATAATTCCCACATACATATCAGAAGGAAAAGGCAAGAAAAAAAACTATATTATTTTGAAATATTATAGATTTCTCCTAAATAAAAAATATTAACAAGTATGAGCTAAAATAATATAGTAGGACATAGAACAGAAATGTTTAAAAGCTTGAAGTTACGTTTCTAAAATATGGAAGGGGTACATGACAATTTAGGGTAAAAACTACTCAGTTTTAGAACTAGCA
This sequence comes from Neophocaena asiaeorientalis asiaeorientalis, assembly GCF_003031525.2. NCBI lineage: Eukaryota > Metazoa > Chordata > Mammalia > Artiodactyla > Phocoenidae > Neophocaena > Neophocaena asiaeorientalis. The sequence goes on from NW_020175414.1 coordinate 5,360,013, forward strand.
TATTTGGATCAATGACTTGGGTGCTGGATGTACAGTCCCTTGTGCTCAGCCTGCAATCTGACTTCTGATGGTTTCAGCTGAGTCAAAGAATATTGATCTGCATTTTAAAGGTGAAATTTTTGATTGGCAAAACAAGTCAGGCAAAGAGGACCTTTCTTAGAAGCTGCTCCCTTTTAATGAGGAAACAGTAAAAGGAATAAGTCAATGTCACTTCAGTTATTTTCTTGCAAATAAAACCCTAAGCTCGGTTCCTATGAAACGTCACGCTGCATTGAGATCTCTGAAAAACTGGTTTCTGTAAACAACTCATTTTGAATGCAGCACAGGCTGGGCCTGCACTTCCTAAGACCCTGTGGACGCACAGTCGGATCTGACCATGTAATTCCCTCTTTCCATTTACTGCTATAGATTCCTGCCTCAGGCTTTGCTAGCCAGCAGGGACTGTTTCCTCAAAGACCCGCTACCCATCTTCCCAGGGCTTTGGAGCACACCTCCTGTCTCTATGGTAACACGAAACACAAAGCAGTAGAAATGTACTGTACAGCAGGCAGGAAAGAAATTAGAGTGCAGTACTCTTGGCAAGCTAAAGAAGGTGCTGACTGCAGGAAAATGGACAGAGAACAAGATGGAGCAATTGTTAGCTGTTCCATTTCTTGTATATTCTCCTAAAAGAGCTACAAGTGTTAGCACAGAAGAAGCCTTAAAGTATATGGAACTTTATAATCCTCATGGTATTTGAAATTTAAAAAAAATTACTGCAGATCCACACTAGCCATATATGTCCAGCAATTTATAGTTCATTAAACTATTGAGATGAAAGTATTCAGTTAATTGAGATACCAAGTATGAAAAGAAAAAAAAATTAAATCAAATATTCCAAAATGGTTTATGTTAAAGACAGGAAAATATGTTACTATCATATGGCAGAATGTTCTCATTTTTTATTATTCAGCCTTAAGATAATGTGAATTTTTTTAGTCTTTTTCAGTTTGGGGCACCATACTAAACGGAATATCTAAGTCTATTTAGTTCAGTGTTTTAGTATAATCAGTTCATCTCCCCAAATTGTTGGTCAATTCTTATCTGCTTCCTGTTTACAAACAGCATCCTTAACTTGTGATGAAGTATATAAGGAACGGTAATGCTATTCAATTTGAATCAGAAAATATTCACATAAACCTATAACATCTGCACATTATGAAAGACATATTATTCATATAGACATTTGATAGCTATTCTAAAAAAATTTCGTGCAAAACTATAAAATAATGCTGAACATCGATGCTGGAAGCTTGCTATGAACTTCAGAATGTCTATTAAAAATGCTGTAGAGGGCTTCCCTGGTGGCGCAGTGGTTGAGAGTCCGCCTGCCGATGCAGGGGACACGGGTTCGTGCCCCGGTCCAGGAAGATCCCACATGCCGCGGAGCGGCTGCGCCCGTGAGCCATGGCCGCTGAGCCTGCGCGTCCGGAGCCTGTGCTCCGCGGCGGTAGAGGTCACAACAGTGAGAGGCCCGCGTACCGAAAAAAAAAAAAAAATTTTGTAGAGAAACCTGACTACTGGGCTCAGGGCAGCATCTGCTGACACATTTCAAGCACCTGAACTCAGAGATTCACAAAGCTGGTTCTGGACTCTGTCCTCTGAGGCAGCACCCCAAAACTCAAGAGCAGGAGAAATTCAGAGCAACTATAATTTCTAGTTATAAAATTTTCTATACACTCACTCGTATAACTCTATTATTAGAAGCTGAGATTTCTTTCCATAGTCTTAGTTTGTTGTTGTTTTTTTAACCCATCAACTGAGGTGCAGCAATTAGCTATAGCCACTAGAGGTCACACAGTTACACCTGTCACTAATCATTAAGTTGGTATTATAGCACTTCGAATAACTTTTAGTGACTTAAAAATATGGAACATAATACATTCTTTTACAACTGTTACAATATAGTAATAATATGTCTGCTAATTGACTATTCTATTTCTAATGGTCTTAGATTTTGCAGTGGTACTAGCTTTCCATATGGGCTCTCACTTGATTGGAAGAGGAAAGAATCCATTGCAAATAATGGAATCCCACAACATAAAAAGGGTTCTTCTGGAGTATAACAGAGAAGTGCTGTGTTCTGCAGTTTTACCAAGTCCATTTGGTGACCCTAACATTCACGGCCCTTCCAACATGAATGACTTTATTTCTCTAATGTAATAATTTGTGTCTGTTTTCTCCTGGGGTATACAAGCCTTATCATCTTATATCTTATTAGAGGAAAGAAGTAATTATAATGAAGGAGTGGGTCACTCCTCATCTGTCCAATGAGGTTTACTATGTGACAAACCAAAAATATTGGTTAAAAAAAACAACAACAAAATTTTCAACTATAACACAATCTGCGAAGATGGAACTCAGGTTTAGTTCCAACAAAAATATAGTCATTATCACCATCTTATTATAATGAATAAAATTACAATTAATAAAATAATTGTATGTAAGTTCCCCCCCCCACTTCAGGTTTTGTTTTATAAAAGACTAATAATAAAAACAATACTAATGTGTTTGAGCACTTAAGTGCCTGTCTGCACGAGGTGTTTTACATGAGTCATCATACAATCTAATGGAGTGTGATATTTATTCTCCCCGTTTCACAGTTGAGGAAGGGATGCGTTGAGGGGTTAAGAAAATTGCCCAAGGTCAGGAGGAAAGTGAAGGTGGAGGGAGGATTCAAGCACAATTGGAGCCAGATTCAGCTCCAGGCTTCAAACTATAGCACTGTTATCTAACTGAAAAAAAAAAAAAAAAAGCTACAAATGCTGAAGGAGAAGCAGACAGTATTCCTATATTAGCACAAGGAACCAAAAAGGAACTACGAGACACTTCACTTTTACCAATATTGTTTCTGACAAATACCTTAAAAATTTATTGAGCTCTCTAGTTGAAATGAACCAGGAATATACTTTTCCAGGGTTTTTTCTTGTATGGTATAAAGTACTGCCTGTACTTAAAACTGCAATATAACTAGTTATTCATAGAAGAAAAATCTATAGCCCAGATTCACTAGTACATTAGAAAATAGGTAAAGCTAGTTATTTTGACATTATTACATGTAATAACTTTACATTTTAATTGATACTACCCAAATTTGTACCAAGGAGAGTCCAGAGTTATAAAATTTTCTAGTTTTTTAAAAAATAAAATGAACTAACCACAAATGCCTCAATTCTATCTTAAATTAGAAAATTTTTGCATATATTTTTCTCTTACTAGCAATCCATAATTGAGGAAATTACTATTCCTTAAACTAAGACATGCATTTTTTTAGCTGTACTTATGCAGTGAACTCTATATGCGATTCTTCTACCCATCTCTATTCCTCTGTCCTAAGCATTGCCTACAATAATCTATAATCCCTCGAGTCTCATCAAATGCTACCTCCTGATTTCTCAAAAGGTTGTGACGTCCCTTGCCTTCTGCTGTACTTCTTTCATGTGTTACACATCCTGTTTGCTTAGTGTTATAGTTTTTTGTGTCCCTGCTACAGGCCAGAGTCGAGTGACAAGACCATAAAATACTGGGAGTAGGATCTGTGTTTTTCTAATCCCTCGTGGTGTTAGACGCAGTGCTTTATATGCAAATGTGTGTTGTATTTCATCATAAGAGTCAAGGGGGCAGAGTCTATGTTCCATCATTATTGGGCATGATGTAGGATACAAGATGGACAACTGCTTTCACTCCTTTAGTCAAAAAACGCTGAGTATGTACAGTGGGCCACGCTATGCTAAGTGTCAGGAATACAGCAGAGAATAAGCAGACATGGTTCCTGCCTTCAGGAAGCCTGCCATCTAACTGCCTTGACATATCTATATTCATAGAGATATTTCCTTATTATCTTCCATATATAGCAAACAGAAATAGCAAGAACTGCTCAAAGTGTTCTGAGCTGTCAATTATGTCTCTCACTTTTTTAATGCATTATTGGATTTGGTATCTGTTACGGCTTTTAGCAAAACTAGGATCCATGTCTCTCAAATAATAAACACAAATGTTTAAGTCCTGTGGGTGTGTTAGATTTCAAAAGAGAATGCGTAGGGTGCAGGGGGATATGTCACTTGTAGAAGATGATGAAGAAGGGAACAGAAGCAGTGTTGAAGGTAACAGGGCCTAATCAGAGAAAATCTAAGGAGAGTGAATGAACTAGGCTACTTGTGAGATGGACTGACAGGCAAGAGACAGGGAGGGAAAAAAAGAGCCTATGTAGAAATGCAGGTAAGGAGCTGATCAAATCAGGAATAGTTTATAAAGGGTGAATTGGGCAGGATTTGGGGAATACCACATGAAGAAGGAGATGGATTTGTAATCAGAAGTTCTGAGTTCGAGACACTTTTGCTCCAGATGTAGTTGAGAATGGTGGCTGCCTCCACTGTTCTTTCCTTGTAGTTAAAGTCCTATTATTCTCCTTGTTGTCAACACTGTATTAAAAGGGAGAAGTATGACCCGAATTCATCATTCCACCTCGCCCACTCTTAAGACACTGGTGTTCTAGTTTTTCATTCTCTCAGGTCAGCCTGAAACCAGGTCAAAGTGCTTTGGCACAGGAAGTCACTCCCCCGGAAGCCTCCTTAACCCCGGCCCCTCCATCCCTGCTGTTCATTCTCACAGTTCTTTTCCTTCTGCACTTACTATAAACATGATGTGTTTGTGTAATTGCATATTTAATATGTTTTCTCCACTACATTCTACCAAAAATATCTCTCACCGGGTCTCAGCCAAATAGTAATGATGAAACTGCTACCATTTAGTATGCCTCTGTGTGCTAGACATGATTGGAGGGGTCTTTAATAACATTTCCCCAGGTCATTCTCACACACTCTGCGAAGCTGGTTTTTTTTTTTTTTTTTGCGGTACGCGGGCCTCTCACTGTTGGGGCCTCTCCCGTTGCAGAGCACAGGCTCCGGACGCGCAGGCTCAGCGGCCATGGCTCACGGGCCCAGCTGCTCCGCGGCATATGGGATCTTCCCAGACCGGGGCACGAACCCGTATCCCTTGCATCGGCAGGCAGACGCTCAACCACTGCGCCACCAGGGAAGCCCGAAGCTGTTGTTGATATCCCCATTATACAGGAAGATAATCAAGGCCAAGAGGTCAGCCACTGATCTGTCAGACCATGACAATGCTCTTGGCTTTGCTGCTGTGACTCTTCCCCGTCTCTTGGAGAGGCTGTGATGATCTCCTCAGGCAGGTTAAAGGCCTTTTTGTGGGAGGCAAGTTTAGCTTTACTCCTTCCACTGCTCTCTACAGATTTGGTTTTAACTGAGCTTACCACCGTGGAACAGCCTTTTTGTTTATCAAGCTGTATGCTCATTGATTTGTTTCTTTGGATTTATGTGAAAGAGAACCAACACCAATTTTCCCTGGCTCATCTGGCTAGCTGCAAACTCCACATTTGTGACAACTTGGGTCAGAAGGTGCTCTATTATGGGGTTAGTTTATATCTAAAAGGAAAAATTGTAAGGGTTTCTTTTTAGCACTATCATTCACTTTTTATATCCTGGAATGATTCTTTTAATCTCTGTTAACTTCAGCATCTTTCTTTGTTTACTGGCCCTGATTAAATAAGCCAAATCTACACAGGATATTTGTGACAAAAACAATATGTATGAAAGCTCTTAGATGGACAGATCACCACACAAATGTACAGCATTGTAAGGGTCCACTCATCACAAATCTTGAACGTGGCTGTGTTTCAGCCTCTTATCTGATGTTTACAGCATAAAGATTAGTAACACATACTCCTGAAGTCATATAACTCTGAGTAAAAACAGAGGCATAGATGCTTTTGGAATAATTGATCAAGATATGTCTTTTAATGTAAAAAACAAAAAGAAAAATTCATTTCTAATATTTTCAGCATAATCCATTTCATCAGCAAACTGGCGATACTTACATGTATCATTAAATTCGTGGTTAAAGTCATAAATCCACTCATGTGTATTTATGTGTTAATTTTCTGGGAATAGGTGGGTGGATATCCAAATTCTGACTATATCTCATGAGAATGGCAGCTGCACTACTTATGAATTATAGCTCTTCGTCATTTAAACTAAGCTGGCAGCTTCCTCTTAAAGCATGATAACAGCAGTACATTTAAGAATCAAATTTGAGGATTTCAGGGCCTCTACCTATTAAGAAAGAGATTATGAAAAGCTTTTTTTTGGGGGGGGTGTGGCACTTGGGGTAGAAAGGAGATTTTTTCATTCGTAGAGCCAGATAAATAGTTCACATTTCTCTAAAATTTCTAAGTGACTTCCTTCTACTCTCACGTTCAACTAACCTGAAAGAGACATATCTGTGACTTTTTGTCTTTTTGAGTAGTAACTAACATTATGTTCACGAATTAACTGGGAATGAGGAAACAGACTAAGAAGAACCATTGAAATCTCTAATTAAATATAAGCACTCTTGTTCTTGTATTCTCACCTTTTCCAAGTGTCTTCCTCATTCTCCTTGGCTATCAAATACAGGTCTCAAAGAAGCAGGTGTGTGGACACATTAGCACACATGGCATCCATTTAATCCTCCTGTGAGGTGGTTATTGTTTATCCCCATTTACCGACAAGGAAATTGAGCCCAGACATTAAGTGGATTACTCCAGTGGCACAGTGAGGAAAAAGCAGAGGCAGAATGAACACTTAAAAGTCTCTCTGTCTTATGTGAGACCCTGCCATCGTCTTCTGGGTCACAGATTAGCTGTTTTGCTGAAGGGAGTGCTCTTTATTGTAGAAGTGGTTGGCTAATATGAACAGATATGGAAAAGTGGTATTGCTGGAGGTTGTGTAGGAAAAAAAAGAATATAGTGGAGTTTCAGGAGATCTAAGCAGCTATGAGCTTAAAGACTTTGTAGCAACAGAGCTTGAGTAAGAAAAAAAGAATTTTGTTGATCATAACTCTTGCTTTTATGTGGAATCTGTTTGGGGATCGATAGGTTTATTCTGAAATTCCCCTGTTTCTCTTATTTGCTTTTAATTTGAGATAAACAAAAATCTATATTCAAAGTTAACATTTCAATAGTTAAGAGTTGGAAATCCCCAAACAAAATGTGCCACTACCTGTGGCTTTATGACATTTAGGCTCAGCTTGGTCAGTGCCAAAAGGAATGCTTTTCTAAGATCCTTTTCCATTTTAAAGTTCTTTGATTCAATGAAGTAAATGATACTAAAAATAATGTGATAAATATTTGTTAGTAGAATCTCCTATATGAGAAAGAAGTAGATAAATCACAGAAAATGTGACGCTCAGCCTTTTATCCTTTCTTCTGAAACAAAGGAGCATGCAGAATCCTAATTTCAGATGATAACATGACAGACTATTTCTAAGATGTAAATTTGCCAGTTACTATTGGCTGGATTTAGTACCTTAGAGATATCACGTATACTTTTTATCTTACACTGTAAGAATAACATCACAAAGGCTATCTATTTACATCAATGTTCTACTAGGAAAAGAAAAAACAATCACAGGTGGTTACCAGCAGGAGTACTCACAGGTTATAAAAGAATAAATAGGAAAATGATGAAGCACTTTGGGCTCTTCAGGGAAAAGTTACTGCTATTTAAGAAATTCAAGGACCTTTTTCCCATTGAGATAATATAAAGAATGCTTTCACTGACAAAACAGGGCTTTCATTTTTAACATACTTATATTTTGTAGACATTTACTTTGTTGTGCCACATACAGTTTTCTGATCTGCTTTGGGTTAGAGGTGCAGAAAGTTTTGCAGGCTAATAAGCCTTTTGCCTGGTTGGTGTCAGAAGTTTATCACAGTTTATACACCCAGGGTGAGCACATTCTAAAGCAGATTCCATCACCACACATCCTCATGTAAAACCATGTACACCAAAGCATTGCAGAAACAGCCTTCAGAAGTAGAACAGAGCAGTGGCACAACAATGAAAAACATTGCAGAGACCAGAACCTTTCATGATCTTTGACAAGTGATGGTACAGAAAACAGTAACAACTTCAGAGCCATGGAGGTGCTGGGGTTCATGTAAAAGCAACATCCCTTTCTCCTTGTCTGCTCTTAGTGGAGCCTCCCCAGAAAGTGAGTCTAGACCAAAAGGCAATATTAAAAACAAAAGGTTAGAGATTATCATGGGATATTAATTATGCAAAAGAAGGCAAACTGAATTTAATCAGAAGCAGCAGACTCGGGGCAGGAAGAATTTTCTCTTTTTGACAGAAGCAGTTAGGAAAACATTTATGGTAATACCACAGCATCTGCTGATTACAGTCAAAGCTGCAGGACACCAGCGTTAAATCACTGAGCCATCCTGACAGCTCCTGGGTACTCAAGTCACATCAAACAGCAATTTACAGTGAAATTCATCCAAGTCTAAAAATCAGCCAACATGTTTAAACCAGAGAGAAGTAACTTAGTTTGGACTTTTAAAAAACAATTATAAAAGGGAATTACAGCTGACAAAACTTTTGATCTAATATATGTCCTTGACAAGTACATATTTTTAAAGAACACATGAATTTTCAGATCTATTAGTGTACTTTGTGATCAATAAGTTTTGAAATTTGTAGCAAGAAAGGACTTTATAAGGTCAAAAATGTAGGAAGTAGAGTGTTAACTCTTTTGACAAGTCAGGACAAAATCTCACATCTCAGTGCTTTGAAATGATACATTTAAAGGATTCAGAGCATAATTAATTAGAATGATAATTTTTTTTTTTTTTTTTTTTTGCGGTACATCAGCCTCTCACTGTTGTGGCCTCTCCCGTTGCGGAGCACAGGCTCCGGAAGCACAGGCTCAGCGGCCATGGCTCATGGGCCTAGCCGCTCCGCGGCATGTGGGATCTTCCTGGACCAGTGCACGAACCCGTGTCCCCTGCATCGGCAGGCGGACTCTCAACTACTGCGCCACCAGGGAAGCCCAGAATGATAATTTTTGAACAATTACCTTGGCTGCTAAGCAAATATGAGTAAAACAAAAAGCTCAGAGAAATAATGAACTGCAACATAGTATAACATTAGGATGATTATTCTATAAACTGCCTACAGAAGGACAGGTATTACCCATCTGGAAGTTGCTAAAATGGTAACTAAAAGAGTACTGAACTTCTATAGATACTAATGACTAAAACTGTCATACTTACATGTTTCAGTGGGCTTTCTTATGGTCAAAAACACAAAGATTTAAATTTAAATCTTTGAATGACCCAAGAGACCAGAGAACAAAAGATTGTGTTCAAGTCTCCTGAGATTAAAATTCACAAAAGTAAATGTCTCATATTTTATCCAAAATCACCAGCACAGATTTTCTTTCCACAGTTGCTTTGGGAGTTCAACTAAATATTATTCATGACATGAGAGATTAAAAGAAAAGGAAACACAAACTTTAAAATGACTGTTTTTGAAGGAAGCCATTGAAACTCCAGTCACAAGGGATGGCTCTATTGTTGTCTTTTTCTCAGCTAGATAAACTGCTTCAAAATATGTTTGCTACAGTTAATCACTAACACAATATTCATCTGCAATTTTAAAATCTGAACTTCTTCCCAAACACATTAAAAATGTCTCTACACCTCTATTTATAGACATAACCTATTGATGGCAAAAATGCAACTGAATAATCAAAAACACTGACAAAAAAACTAATAGCAGAAAAGGTCAAAAAATGAATCCGCTGAAAACTTCAACTTAACAAATAAGTCAATATGTAATTGAATAATGAATCGATGAAGGTTTACAGTGACCTACATGTATGAGCTACAGAGTTACATACTACCAAGAAGTTGAAGGTACTGTTGCTGGTCTGAAAGGGACCGTGGACAAAAGAAGTGCTTATTGGGCTCATTTTTTAGTGTTAGGGAAGTACCAGATGAGTTGTGCACACAGCAAATGCACTAGGATTTCAGAGGAGTGAGGTGTACCTGGGGATAGTTGAAGTGAAGGCAGGCTTCACAATGGCAGGGACTCAGCTGCGCTTTGCAGTAAAAAGACACTTTTTACTTAGGACTTAAGACACTTCAGAAACAATTTGCAGAGCACCCCACTTAAGGGGAAATTTACTAAAAAATGTTACAAAGGTCCAACCTAGTAGATCTTAAGGTTCAGGACAAGTGACACTCATGCAGATGAACATATGAAGGCAATCAAGAAAACATAACATGGGTCATCAAATACTAACATTTTTAATATCAAATTGTGTCAGGAATATCACACAGAAAACGTTTTTCTAATGGTGTTTGACCCAATAACGACTGTTTCCACAGAAAGGGTTACACGTTTATTACATACTATTGGACCCTCAGGCACAGAAGGAAAGCAATGACTGAGGGAGAGACAAATGTGAACCTCCTGTTACAGAAAGTTAAAAATTTCAAGAATTTACCAACTTCTTTCTTTTGTTCCAGGAAAGTCTCTTGAAAGGCCACAAATATTCTGGGGAAGCTTAAATATAGGGCAGAAAATAAAGAGGGTTTGGACAGACTGAGGATGGAAGCATTCCAGCCAGTCAGAGAGAAGGGGTTGAGTCTCCAGCATTTTGTTTGGAGGACAGCAGACCCCTGCTGATCCATCACACTCTGTCCCCTCTGGCATGCACACAAAATAAAGGAATGAATGAGTGGGGAAAGTGGGAAGCACAGGTGGCATGGTAAAAACAGACGAAGGAGCTAAAATGGCTTGCACTAAAATAAAAAACAAACAGAGTAGTCATTGGCAAACAGATGGCTCCTAATAGAGAAGAAAGTTGGATCAGACAGTTAGTTGGAGCATGTATCTACTGCTCCAGAATCAATGGAGAAAGTTTCTTCTTCCTGGGACAAACCAGAATTCTGGGTAAGGAACAAGAAGAGAGCTATTCTTTAAGTTTGGGTGGAGACGCTATGTGACAGAAGTTAGTTTCTATGTAGAATCCCATGGCAGGTGTTGGGGAACACATTGCTTTTAAGGTAGGCACACTAAGGAAACAACTGCATAAAGCAGTAAAGATATAAAGTATGCAAAGTGGAGCTTGAAGCAAACCCATGACAGAAGAGAAAATTGAAGAAACTGAGAGCATATTTATTAGCCCTCCAGGACATTTTAAAATCCTACCAAAGTTACCACTCTGTCCAAATAATATTAAGGATAGACAACATTCAGAACTGGAAGGTCATCAACTCCAGTGTCACTTTGCCCAAGAGGAAACTAAGGCCCAGAAAGATTAACTCAAAGGTCCTAGAGCTGGACATTATGGAAGGAGGGTAACATGATGGTTGTCCAACTCCCAGCTTCGGGGGCAGGCCAAATGAGGTTTAAACCTCAGGTTTACTCCATTAAATGTTTATAATTCAGTTTAATTTCATTTGTCTGTAGGTACTTTATACCATGACACACATTGCATTTATACAGTGTTCCCCCTATATGTTTCAATATGTACTTATACCTTGCTCTTTCTTCAGGGGGAGCAGACAAGAAATACCAAGCTGGGGGGGAAAGATGTAGAAACTCAGGGATAGTCAAGTCAAGCAACTTATGAGGCAAGGTAGTGAAAGAAGCTTGGCCTATATGCAGCTCTTGTTGCTGGGTCACGTTACGCTTGCCCATCGGTATAATTTGCCCCGGAATTCAGTTTCTACACAGAAGAGGAATTTATTTACTTAATGTAATGAAAGTACTGCACATTTGTACCACTGTTGCTTTCTGCTATTTTTCATTACAATTGCATAGTGTTTCAGCTACATTATGGGTTAAACAGACTCTTGAGGTCTAGCCTGGGAACCTACCCACCATTTGTAACATTTATAACATTGTTTCTGTGGGAAATTGCTTTGTGAGTTCCAAAACAACAGATTTAAAAATTAACTTTGGGAATATAAGTGGTTTCAAAGCAGAAGACTGTCCCTCAGACATTTCACATAATTGGTTACGTAATTCATGCATTGAAGAAACAGTAACAGATTGCCTACTACACACCTACCAGTCATGGTGCTGGGGCTGAGAATGCATAGGTGAAGGAGGTCCTAGACCTTGAGGCACTCCTATCTAGCAGGGAGAAGCACATTATTAAAACAAATAAATTATAAATAAGTGCTAAAACAGAGTTATGGGGAAAAATGCTGCTGGAGCAAAGAGGACAGAGGAACTAAGCCTCCAAAGGACTGATGGTGGAAGTAACATTTGTGTCGAGTCTTGACAAATGAGTTCAAGTCTATCACATAAAGAAAGGGAGGAGGGCATCTCAGGTAAGAGGAGCAGAAACAAAATACCAGATGTGAAAGGGTCTGGTGGGTTTGGGGAAATGATGGCAGGAATACTGGCAGAAGGAGTTGGGCTGTGCACTGTCAAGATGCTTTTTATTCATAAAAACTTAACTGCTGGAGAAAGGACTAATAAAGAAAATCATTCATCTGTCAATGTTCATTGTCTTGGCTATTGTAAATAGCACTACAACGAAGACTGGGGTGCATATATCCTTTCAAACCATGTCTTCCTCTGGATATATGCCCAGGAGTGGGATTGCTGGATCATATTGTTCTCTGATTTTAGTTTTTTAAGCAACCTCCATACTGTTCTGCATAGTGGCTGTATCAATTTATATTCCCACCAACAGTGCAAAAGGGTTGCCTTTTCTCCACACCCTCTTCAGCATTCATTGTTTGTAGATTTTTTGATGATGGCCATTCTAACTGGGGTGAGGTTATATCTCACTGTAGTTTTGATTGGCATTTCTCTAATAATTAGTGATGTTGAGCAGCTTTTCATGTGCCTCTTGGCCATCTGTATGTTTCCTTTGGAGAAATGTCTATTTAGTTCTTCTGCCTATTTTTTTTGATTGTGCTATTGGCTTTTTTGATATTGAGCTGAAGGAGCTGTATGAGCTGTTTATAAATTTTGGAGACTAATCCCTTGTCAGTCGCACTGTTTGCAAATATCTTCTCCCATTCTGTGGGTTGTCTGTCTTTTCTTTTTGTTTATGGTTTCCTTTACTGTACAAAAGCTTGTAAGTTTGATTAGGTCCTGTTTGTTTTTATTTCCATTACTCTAGGAGATGGCTCAAAAAATATATTGCTGTAATTTATGTCAAAGAGTGTTCTGCCTATGTTTTCCTCTAAGAGTTTTATAGTATTCGGTCTTACATTTAGCTCTTTAATCCATTTTGAGTTTACTTTTGTGTATGGTGTTAAAGAATGTTCTAAATTTTTTCTTTTTTTTTTTTAACATGTAGCTGTCCATTTTTCCCCATACCATTTATTGAAGAGACTATCTTTCCTCCATTGTATAGTCTTGCCTCTTCTGTCATAGATTAATTGACCATAGGTGCGTGGGTTTATTTCTGGGCTTTCTGTTCTGTTCCATTGAACTATATTTCTGTTTTTGTGCCAGTACCACACTGTTTTGATGACTGTAGTTTTGCAGTATAGTCTGAAGTCAGGGAGCCTGACTCCTCCAGCTCCATTTTTCTTTCTCAAGATTGCTTTGGCTATTTGTGGTCTTTTGTGTTTCCATACAAATTTTAAGACGTTTTGTTCTAGTTCTGTGAAAAATGCCATTGGTAATTCGACTGGGATTGCACTGACTCTGTAGATTGCCCTGGGGAGTTTAGTCATTTTGACAATATTGATTCTTCCAATCCAAAAATATGGCATATCTTTCCATCTCTTTGTGTCATCTTCAATTTCTTTTATCAGCATCTTACAGTTTTTGGAGTTCAGGTCTTTTGTCTCCTTAGGTAGGTTTATTCCCTGGTATTTTATTCTTTTTGATGAGATGGTAAATGGGATTGTTTCCTTAATTTCTCTTTCTGATCTTTCATTGTTAGTGTATAGAAATGCAACAGATTACTGGGTATTAATTTTGCATCCTGCAACTTTACCAAATTCATTGTTGAGCTCTACTAGTTTTCTGGTAGCATCTTTACGATTTTCTATGTATAGTATCATGTCACCTGCAAAAAGTGACAGTTTTACTTCTTCTTTTCCAATTTTGATTCCTCTTATTTCTTTTTCTTCTCTGATTGCTGTAGCTAGGACTTCCAAAACTATGCTGAGTAAAAGTGGTGAGAGTGGACATCCTTGTCCACTGATCTGAGAGGAAATGCTTTCAACTTTTCACCATTGAGTACGATGTCAGCTGTAGTGCTGTCACATATGTTTAATATGTTGAGGTAGGTTTCCTCTAAGCCCAATCTCTGGAGAGTTTTTATCATAAATGGGTGTATAATTTTGTCAGAAGCTTTTTCGGCATCTATTGGGATGATCATATGGTTTTTATTCTTCAACTTGTTGATGTGGTGTATCACACTGATTGATTTGTGGATATTGAAAAATCTTTGCAACAAATGCTAAAGAAACTTCTCTAAGCAGAAAAGAAAAGGCTACAACTAGAGACAAGAAAATTATGAATGGAAAAGCTCACCAGTAAAAGCAAACATATAGTAAATGTAGGAAATCATCTAAACACAAACATGATATCAAAACAGCAATTATGAGAAGAGGAGAGCACAAATGCAGGATATTGGAAATACATTTGAAATTAAAAGACCAGCAATGTAAAACAATCTTGTTTATATATAGGCTGCTATATCAAAACCTCATGGTAACCATAAACCAAAAATCTACAACAGATATGCACACAAAAAAGAAAAAGGAATCAAATAAAACACAACACTAAAGTCAGTCTTCAAATCACAAGAGAACAAAAGAGGAAGGGAAGAAAAAAACATACAAAAACAAATTCAAAACAATTAACAAAATGGGAATAAGAACAAACATGTCAATAATTACCTTAAACGAAAATGGATTAGAGGCTCCAACCCAAAGACACAGACTGGCTGAATGAATACAAAAATAAGACCCATATATATGCTATCTATAAGAGACCTACTTTAGATGTAGGGACACATACAGACTGAAAGTGAGGGGATGGAAAAAGATATTCCATGCAAATGCAAATCAAAAGAAAACTGGAGTAGCAATACTCATAGAAGACAAAATAGAGTTTAAAATAAAGACTCTTCGCTTTGCTGTGCACCTGAAGCTATCACAACGTTGTTGATCAGCTATACTCCAATATATAACAAAAAGTTTAAAAAAAATGAAGAAAAAACCACCCCCCCCCAAAAAAAACCCACAGATTCCAATAATGTCTGGTGCTTCCAGCAGCTATTATACTGGAACTGTCTGTTAAAACTTTGTGTTGTGATGTTTATTTTTATGCTCACCCCAGAATATAATTGGATACTTGAAAAAAAAAAAAAAGACTTGAGGGAAATAAGGGAGTAAGTCATGTGGTTATCAAAAAATGAATGCTCTGTATTTGTCAACAATGGAATCAAAATAGAAGGTTAGTGCTAGGTTAGATTAAGGTCTAAAATATGGGGGGAAGATTCTAGCAACTAAATAAGAATAATGTTTTAAAAAAAAGAAAAGAAAGACCCTTACAAGAGACAAAGAAGGACACTACATAATGATCAAGGGATCAATCCAAGAAGAAGATATAACAATTGTAAATATATATGCACCCAACATAGGAGCACCTCAATATATAAGGCAAATACTAACAGCCATAAAAGGAGAAATCAACAGTAACACAATAATAGTGGGGGACTTTAACACCCCACTTACACCAATGGAGAGATCATCCAGATAGAAAATCAGTAAGGAAACACAGGCTTTAAATGACACATTAGACCAGATGGACTTAATTGATATTTATAGAGCATTCCATCCAAAAGCAGCAGAATACACGTTCTTCTCATGTGTACATGGAACATTCTCCAGGATTGATCACATGCTGGGCCACAAAGCGAGCCTCGGTAAATTTAAGAAAACTGAAATCATATCAAACATCTTTTCTGATCACAACGTTATGAGACTAGAAATCAACAAGAAAAACCCTGTCAAAAATACAAACATGTGGAGGCTAGACAATATGCTACTAAACAATCAATGGATCACTGAAGAAATCAAAGAGGAAATAAAAAAATACCTAGAGAGAAATGAAAATGAAAGCACAAGGATCCAAAACCTATGGGATGCAGCAAAGGGGGTTCAAAGGGGAAGTTTGTAGCAATACAATTTACCCTGAGGAAACAAGAAAAATCACAAATAAAAACCTAACCTTATACCTAAGGCAACTAGAGAAAGAAGAACAAACAAAACCCAAAGTTAGTAGAAGGAAAGAAATCATAAAGATCAGAGCAGAAATAAATGAAATAGAAATGAAGAAATCAATAGAAAAGATCAATGAAACTAAAAGCTGGTTCTTTGAAAAGATAAAATTGACAAACCTTTAGCCAGACTCATTAAGAAAAAAAAGGGAGAGGGTAGTTTTTTTTTTTTTTTTTTGGATATTGTGTTGTATGAGCCGTTTGTATATTCTGGAGATTAATCTCTTGTTGGTCACATTGTTTGCAAATATTTTCTTCCATTCTGTAGGTTGATATGGTATATTGACAGAATGGCATATTACTTAGCCATAAAAAAAATGAAATAATGCCACTTGCAGCAACATAGATGGGCCTAGAGATTATCATACTAAGTGAAGTAAGCCAGACAGAGAAAGACAAATATACGATATCGCTTATATATGGAATCTAAAAAAAAAAGTGATACAGATGAACTTATATACAAAACAGAACAGACACAGACCCACAGACATAGAAAACAAACTTACAGTTACCAAAGGGGAAAGGTGGAGGGGTGAAAGGAATAAATTAGGAGTTTGGGATTAAAATATACACACTACTATAAATAAAATAGATGATCAACAAGGACCTTTTTCTTGATACCAAGAAGAAAAAAACATATGGTAATCTGTGAAATGCAGACTATAAAATGTGCTTAAGGTGTGCAGGGAATAAGAAAGAAGCACAGGGAACTATACTCGATAATTTGTAATAACCTATAAGGCAAAAGAATCTGAAAAAGAATATACACACACACACACACACACACACACACACACACATATGCATAATTGAATGACTTTGCTGTACACTTGAAGCTAACACAACATTGTAAATCAACTATACTTCTTAAAATACAGAGAAAAAAATTCACTCTCTAGCAAAAGTGAACCCCACCCCCACCCCCCAAAAAAGAAAGGATCAAAATTAGTATATAAGCAAAAACAAATGAACCTATCTACAAAACAGAAACAGACTCACAGACATAGAGAACAGACTTGTGGTTGCTGGGGGGGAAAGCAGTGGAAGGATGGACTGGGAGTTTGGGATTAGCAGATGCAAAATATTATATATAGAATGGATAAACAACAAGGTCCTACTATATAGCACAGGAAACTATATTCAATATCCTGTGATAAACCATAATGGAAAAGAATATGAAAAAGGATGTATATATACGTATAACTGAATCACTTTTCTGTACAGCAGAAACTAACACAACATTGTAAATCAACTGTTAAATCAATAAAATACATTTTTAAAAAAAGAATGTGGTAACTAACCTTATTATGGTGATATGTAATATACCTGTGTATCAAATCATCACATCATGCCCCTTAAACTTACACAATGTTATATGTCAATTAATATATCAACAAAGCTGGGAGAAATGTTGATTATTGAATCTGGCTGATAGGCATACAGGGCCTCAGAAAAGTATTTACTGTTTTCTTTTGTGTGTGTGAAAATTTTTATGATAAAATGTTTAACAAAAAACAATGAATTTAGTTTTGAAATTTAAAAAAATGATTGTTAGGTCCACATGAAAGAATGAAACACTTGTGACATAGACAATTAGATTAATGCAGATTAATGAAGGGTAATGGGCACCACCAGTCACTAAAATGTATTGTGAAGCTACAATTACCAAAGCAATGACGGCACAAGAATAAACAGTCAATGAAGAAGAACAGAAACCCCAAACACAGACCCTGTTACATATAAAACTTGAGTTTTTATAAAGTTCTGATTTCCAATCAATGGCAAAAGTATGAATTATTCACTAAATGATACTAGGACAAACTTCTTAAAATACAGAGAAAAAAATTCACTCTCTAGCAAAAGTGAACCCCACCCCCACCCCCCAAAAAAGAAAGGATCAAAATTAGTATATAAGCAAAATTGGTCCATATTGGGGCCTCTTGGATTATCTTATCATCTTGGATTTTCCAAAGGAAAGAGGATGGCTAGATCAAGAAAGTTAAATAGATCCCTGGCTTGCACAGAAGATGGAGATTTCTACCTACTCATTTCATTAGTATTGTTTCTAACTCCACGTGTTATATTATTAACTGCCACCAATCTTTTGCTGAACTATATCAAATCAAAGATGATAAAAGCTTGCCTAATGATATTTAGTGTTTAAGGAAATATGATAAAGGATCAGCATTTAAAATAAAAATTGGCATATTTTAACCATTTCCTTATGCTTGCTTCTGTTAAACTAATGTTCTTTATATGAGCAAAATTATAATCCTTTTCACTATATGAAACTGTCTCACTGTAAACACATGCTTCAGGAAGATTCAGAATAAAAGTTCATCCAACATTTCAGTCTGTACACAGATCAATTTTAGTTAATGCATATACGTAAACAAAAGAAAGGAAGCAAAGCTAGAGAAAGGTAAAGAAAGAAACAAAAAGGAAAGAATGTTTCAGCTCAAGTACCTTTTAAGTTTACAAGGAACTTTTTAATATTCAAGTACATGATCCACTTGCAGAGGGCTGAAGGAGAGTGTTTAGGACTAAGTAAACTATATTTCTTTCAAGTGTAATATAAACAAAAGGATACAGTCCACTGATCCACTGTAAACACTAGTTAAAAATAATCTTGACCCTTCAGTGTAACGCTTACACAAGGTACACGTTAGGACTTCATTGAGCCTAAGGCAAGTTAAAAAGCATTTAAAAAAGCCACTCACAGCATTTAGAATGTAGGATACCCCAGCTGTAGTGGTTAGTAATCTGTTCTATGTTTTTGGTAACTAAAAACAGAATGAAATTTTATGTTTTTCCTATCTTACTTGGTACAGATTCCTCATAGCTTTGAGAAATTACTGGCTTTCATGGCTATTTTCCCAAATCCTGAGAATTTATCAGTGAAATTTTGGTGACAGAAAGGAGGGTTAGGTTTAGGACTAGTGTGCTAAGAAGGGGTGTGAATGATAAATAACTCATTGTAAATTTGGAGCCAAAGAGGTTATTAGTTTCTAGTTGTGTCCCTCCTCCAGCCCTTCTACATACCACCCTTCCTGCAAGAAGCTCTATATTCTCGGCTGTCTGGAATCCTTAGCATGATTCCCAACTATAACCCACCTTCTAGAAACCAAAGAGTACTAGAGCCCAAGCCTCACTCTATTCTGTTTGAGGCTGACTATATTATAGTCACGGAACTTTAGGTTTTCTTTTACTGACAAGGAAACTGAAGCCCAGAGTGGTCAAGAGACATGCCCCAAATGAACAGTCATGGTACATGCTTTCCATATAAAACACACCAACCACCAGCACCCCTTCCTCTTTGAGGCCTCTGAAAATCAGTCTGTGCACCTCAATGACACTACAGAGCTGCTCCTTGATTTTATGGTTTGCAGGCTGTGTGTTATTCCCTAGGAAATATTTTACCTGTCAAAAGTATGAAATACTGTATATAATAAAGTCTTTCCTCTGACTCCAACTCTTTCTTTAATCACAGAGCTTATATTCTATTGGGAGAGGCAGGCATTAAACAAATAATCCAACAAATATGTAATTATAATTTGTAAATGCAATGAAGGAAAAGTAAAGGATGCGATTATGAAGTGTAACGGGGGACCTGACTTAAGTTTCAGAGACAAGGCAGTTATAGGAATGCTTCAGTGAGAAAATAATACTTGAGACCAGAAAGATAATTAAAGAGTTAGTGAGACAGGTTTAATGGGAGAACTGCATTCCAGGCAGAAGGATCTACATAAAGCCCTTGGGTGGAAGACTCTTGTGGTTAGAATGTAGTGACCAAAAGTAAGAGTGACTCACTCAACTGAGATTGCAGAGGTCTGGAATTTTATTCTAAGAACCATGGGATGCCACTAACAGATGTTAAGCAGGAGTGTGACCTATCCAGATGTGCATTTCTCTGATGGTCCTTGTCATAAAACTCAGGGTTTTTTTTTAACTTTTTATTTTATATTGGAGTATAGATGATTAACAATGTTGTGCTAGTTTCAGGTGTACAGCAAAGTGATTCAGTAATACATATACATATATCTATTCTTTTTCCAATTCTTTTCCCATTTAGATTGTTATATAATATTGAGCAGAGTTCCCTGTGCTATACAGTAGGTCTCTGTTGGTAAACACCACTATATTTAAAATGGATAACTGACTAGAACTCAGCTTTTAAAGTATATGTCCTGACTCCAAAGAATGAATAGAGTTAACAGTGCAAAGTCTTCTCTCTTATTTGTAAAAACAATTCAAGGCAAGTGCTCTTTTGACAGTCTTTATGTAGCATCATATAAAGTACCCTAGTGTTGCAATCTAACATGAAAACAAACTGCAGAACAAAAATAGCATACATCCCAATCTTAGAGAAAAGTAACAAAGCTTGTGTAAAATTCACAAAGTATGTGATATCTTCAAAATAGTGAAAACTATATAGTGTTTTTTATAAAAAAACAAAGGAAATTGTTACAAAATGATATGACAAATTTGAGTATCTTATGAGTTGCAAAGTAAAACTGGAGGCATAATTTATATTGGAAATTGTATTTTCTTTTTCTTTTTTTAAATTTAATTTTTATTTTATATTGGAGTATAGTTGATTTACAATGTTGTGTTAGTTTCAAGTATACTGCAAAGTGATTCATTTTCATATATCTGTTCTTTTTCAAATTCTTTTCCCATATAGGTTATTACAGAATATTGAGTAGAGTTCCCTGTGCTATACAGTAGGTCCTTGTTGATTATCTATTTTATATATAGTAGTGTGTATATGTTAATCCCAAACTCCTAATTTATCCCCCCCCCCACCTTTCCTCTTTGGTAAGCATAAGTTTGTTTTCGAAATCTGTGAGCCAGGAATCCCACTCGAAAAGATACATGCACCCCAATGTTCATTGCAGCACTATTTACAATAGCCAAGACATGGAAACAACCTAAATGTCCATCAACAGAGGAACAGATAAAGAAGATGTGGTACATATATACAATGGAATATTACTCAGCCATAAAAAAGAATGAAATGATGCCATTTGTAGCAATATGGATGGATCTAGAGATTATCATACTAAGTAAAGTAAGTCAGACAGAAACAAATGTATGATATCACTTATATGTGGAACCTAAAAAAATGATATAAATGAACTTATTTACAAAACAGAAACAGACTCACAGACTTCGGAAATTGTATTTTCTAGTCTGAATTTTAAAGGATCTTTATAATTCTTATTTTAAAAGGCCAAAAGTGAATTTTCAGTGAAATATTTTCTGAAATAAACTTTCTGAAATGACAATCTGTTTAGTATACAACATTCTAAATTCACCATAAAGAAAAATCCTTAGCAATATCCTGAAAGGTGATTGTTCAAATAAGTGGCTTTGTTTTGGTGATCCTGAATTATTCCTGTGGTGCTATATATAAACCACAGGTGCCAAATACTCCACCTTCAATTTGCCTACCTTTGTAGAGAAAGACAGATATGAGACGCTATTAAATTTTTTGGCCTTGAAATTAATAACCAATAATCAACCTCAATAATACTAAAAAAAATAAGTTGGGACTTCCCTGGTGGTCTAGTGGTTAAGAATCGCCTTCCAATGCAGGGGACATGGGTTTGATCCCTGGTCGGGGAACTAAGATCCCACATGCAACTAATCCTGCACCACAACTACTGAGCCTGCAAGCTGCAACTAGAGAGAAGCCTGCATGCTGCAACAAAGATCTCACGTGCTGCAACTAAGACCCGATGCAGCCAAATAAATAAATAAATAAATAAACTAATTAAATAAAAAAAAAGTCTTTGAATGGATCTAATCAAGATAAAACAAAATCAGAGACTGGCAAAAACTCAGAGAATTGTGTATGACCACCAGCCTCCATAGGACACTCAAGATTTATTTGCTATAGGAATCAAGAATCTCTTCTCAGGTTAGGGTTTTTATTCTAGGAATAAGTTTATGAAGTTGATACATTTTGATTTTTGTCTAGCTTATGAGAAAGGAGGACATGTCATTTTTTATTTGTAGTACAATTCCTAACAGAAAAATGTAAAGCTCTACATCAAAAAGTTACATAATACACTGGAGGAAAGCATATTTTCATAGTTTCTAAAGTTAAATTTGTTTCTTAGTTGGGTACTTTAACATCCTAAGAACTGAAAACATCATAAACCAGCTGGTATTTATAGCTTCTAAAATACCTGATTGTTAAATAAATAATGCTCTTGGGATACTTACATTTCTGCTTAATAAAGGAAATTAGCCTTAACATAGCTTCTTGGTGAATATAAGACTTTAGTAAATACTTGCTTAGTCTCCAATTTTTAGGAAAATTTTACTAAAAACAACAAAAAAAAGAGAGTAAAAAAAAAGTTATAGTTCTAGAATGAAACAAACTTGTTTAGTCATCTGAAACATCTGGTACTGAATGTGGATTTCTTAATTATTGAGAAGGCCCTGAAATAGAAATATTCACAGGTTCAAAAGAGTGCTGTCAAATAGGTTATCAAGCAAAAAATACGCAAGCACCTGGAGAACAAAATCCATCTGTCTGACTGAATTTAGTTGAAAATAATTTTTTAGACTTGTTAGTAAAACCCTCATGCAAAATTTATTTGATTGAATAATTTACCAAGAATATTTCCATAAGCATCATAAAGTACTACAGTGGATAAAAATGAATATACTAATCATCTTTCTAACTTTGAACCACTGCCATAGCGTCTAGTGAATATATTTTGTAGATTTCTAGTTAGGTTTCATCGTGCACGCAGTCTCAACTTGAAGAACAGGATTCCCGTAGATATGATGGGGCCAGTCCCATCTATAGGGAAAGGCAGGTAGGAGTTAATATTCCTGGGTGTAGCAGATGTTTACTTGAAGGTAAGCATGGGTGTCTCTCCCTCAGAGATGAGCACTGTGGGGCTTTCCTCATCTTCCCTGGTTCTGGAACTCAGGTGATGGCTAGAGTTAGGATGAGAAAAGCCAGGGGGAGTAATACTAAATCCTATATTCTCTCTCCTGGGGCTTGCTTTTGCAAATAAACTGTGTATTTGGAAATAAACCACTGTTTAATATGTTCGGATAATTCCCCCCTTCAAATATTTACAAGTTAAAAGGAGACTGTATTAAATGAGATAATACAATGTATGTAAAGCATTAAGCATGGTACTTCTTATGTAAAAGTCACAAAAGAAATATTTCCATCAGGTGCCCACTTGCCCACTCCGCTAAGCATCAGAAAACTTAACAGCAAAGTTCCTAACAAAGAAGAGGGGTCAGCAAACAGGTAAATCATCTCCTATTAAGTGAACTGTCACAACCCAATTGGATTCACGGTTCTGATACTGAAACGAGCATTTATTCTTTCTGAAGACTAAAAGATGTACTTAAGTTAGTACTAACCTTTTATAAGAGTAAGAGTATTCTAACAAAAGGACATTAAGTAGTAGGATAAAATGACCCTTATCTAAAAAAGAATGACAATTCAAGCTGAATCAAGCAATTAAAAAGATATGCACTGGTACATTTTCTTCTAATCTAACAGTATGGAAAAAATGGCTTTAAAAAAAATTCCTTGTTCCACCACCAAATCCTCTCAGTGTGGTTATCTTTAAAGACAAAACAAAAATCAGAGACTATGATATACTCTCATCTTCCAAACACAAGAAAACAGCAGCTTACTAAATCCTTACTGAGGCTTGAAAGGTAAGGATGCAGCAACTCTTGTCTTTCACTCAAAAGAATTTCCATTTTAGCTGTACCCAATCACATTCACTAGTTTCTATTCAGATGAGATGGTTACTTGATCTTATGCTTTTAGCCAGAGATCAATCAAGATAATCCACTAAAATCAAAATGGCATATTGGGGGACGGCTTGAAGATGGCGGAAGAGTAAGACGCGGAGATCGCCTTCCTCCCCACGGATACACCAGAAATACATCTACACGTGGAACAACACCTACAGAACACCTACTGAAGGCTGGCAGAAGATCTCAGACCTCCCAAAAGGCAAGAAACTCCCCACGTACCTGGGTAGGGCAAAAGAAAAAAAGAAAAAACAGAGACAAAAGAATAAGGATGGCACCTGCACCAGTGGGAGGGAGCTGTGAAGGAGAAAAAGTTTCCACACACTAGGAAGCCCCTTCGCGGGCGGAGACTGCGGGAGGCGGAGGGGGGAGCTTCGGGACCGCGGAGGAGTGCACAGTGACGGGTGCGGAGGGCAAAGCGGGGAGATTCCCGCACAGAGGATCGGTGCCGACCAGCACTCACCAACCCGAGAGGCTTGTCTGCTCACCCGCCGGGGCGGGCGGGGCTGCGAGCTGAGGCTCGGGTTTCGGTTTCGGACGGAGCGCAGAGAGAGGACTGGGGTTGGCGGCTTGAACATAGCCTGAAGGGATTAGTGCACCACGACTAGCCGGGAGGGAGTCAAGGGAAAAGCCTGCACCTGCCGAAGAGGCAAGAGACTTTTTCTTCCTTCTTTGTTTCCTGGTGCGCGAGGAGAGGGGTTTAAGAGCGCTGCTTAAAGGAACTCCAGAGACGGGCGCGAGCCGTGGCTAAAAGCGCGAACCCCAGAGACGGGTGGGAGACGCTAAGGCTGCTGCTGCCACCACCAAGGGGCCTGTGTGCGAGCACAGGTCACTCTCCACACCCCTCTTCCGCGGAGCCTGTGCAGCTCCCCACTGCCAGGTTCCCGGGATCCAGGGACATCTTCCCTGGGAGAACGCACGGCGGGCCTCAGGCTGGAGCAACGTCACGCCGGCCTCTGCCGCCTCAGGCCCGCCCCGCACGCAGTGCCCCTCCCCCACCCCCAGGGATATTAGCTCGGTGCTTTGTGACAGCCTGGAGGGGTGGGATAGGGAGAGTGGGAGGGAGGGAGACGCAAGAGGGAAGAGATATGGGAACAAATGTATATGTATAACTGATTCACTTTGTTATAAAGCAGAAACTAACACACCATTGTAAAGCAATTATACCCCAATAAAGATGTTTAAAAAAATGGCATATTATTTAAATTAATAATCACTTTTGAGAAATAGTTCAAGGGATTTCATATAATCTAGATTGATTTTTAAACATTTAACAACATATGACTAGTAATGGTGGAATATTAGAATACAAAATTTGGGGCAATCTGAAAACCTGTCAGTCGATATGATTATCATTTGAGAACATGTGGAGTTATTTCTTAGAGACAATGCCATGTTCCCTTATGTCACAAACCTCTTACCATGATAGGGAGGACAAACGCCTGCCATATAGTGCTATGCATCCTGTTACAATAGGTTCATTCAAATTTATAATACAATCTGTGATGTCGATGCAATCACTTTAGATCTCACTGTTATTTCAAATAAATCCATAACTGAGCAAAGAGGCAGGATGTTGACAAGAGTTAATGTGTGTTTTACACGGTTTACAATTGCTTTCTAATCTACTAAATGGCTGTGAAAATTGATGCACTGTTAGGGGTGCTTTTATATACTAGTACAGATAAAGAGCTGTTGCATTGCTGTAATCTCTGTAATGCTAAATTGAATTTTCTACAGTGCTTTACCTTTTCTCTATTTGTATGTGATAAGTAGGCTCCTGATTTTATGCCAACCCTTAATAAAGAAACCAAAAAATCTTCTCATTTTATTAGTTAAGATGTATTAATTGATATGTACAGGCTTGTAATTCTATCCTATTGTAAAACAAAACTTTTAATTGTATTTCAAATAGATTAAGAAATCACATCCCAAGAGATCTGGATTATCTCATTCTAAATCTCTGAATCATTTAAGTTGACTAGCATGTGGTATATTAAGGCTATATAACCCAATGATAGTTGTAAAAATTCAGACACATCAACGTGAAATATTATTAGTAATACCTCCTCATAGTACTCTACATTTTGACAGTAACAGGCAAGAGGGCAGAAAGGCTTTTGAAAGAAGGAATTGAGGTTCATGTACCAACATCGATAATTTGTGTGTGTGTGTGTGTGTGTGTATATATATACACACACACGCACACACAGTATATTTAAATATCACCACAAACAGGCAATGTGTGAGCGCCCATTATTCATCATAGCTACTAGGAGACTGTATTGCCTCTTTGGCCTCAACAGACATGTATTGTAAACGTGTGACAGATCTAAGAATCATTCCTCCCTTTCATGACTGTGACTCCTGTTTCAGGCTTACCAATGGAACAATCTGGAGTCTGAGGTTTCACTTCCATACAAGCTATGAATAAAGACTACCTTTTGATTAAAGCAAAGAACGACAAGCATTCATGATGTTTAAAAACAACTTTAAATCACCCAACTAATTATCAACTACTTGTTTATTACACTAACCTTTTTATATTTACAAGAAAGGGGTTAGAAATAGTGAATGATTAGGCTTTCATTGTCAGATGTTAATTGTGCTTGTATTTTATAAAATGGTTACTTCTATAAAAAATTTTGTTTAGAAATAAATAATGCCCCTGGCTTTTTTTCTACTAATATTTTAAGTGCTGGTAGTCAAAGAAAGGAAAATTCTGTTATGTGTTGGTAAGAACTAAACACCTAGGAAAGTTCAATAAAGTACATTTGACCAAATATGCATAAAACAAAGCTTATTTTACGACTATTGAAACAGGGGCAGCATCTTTCAAAGATCTGTCTTCTTCCTTTTTATACTTATCAATATATTTCATACTCTTACTATTTTTCTCTTTACAAGTTATTGCATTGACATTTATAAAGTGCATCGTTAAGAAAATTAAATAATTGGTTGTCTGATTACAATTTCACTCTGAGCTTAATATGGGGTTTTAAAGTCTTTTCCCGTCTGCTGTCTCTGATTCCCTGTGGTAAAGTGGTCTTTTCAAGGACTTAAAATAATTTAAGTGATGTCTTTCTAATGAAGGAACACAGGACTATTTTACTGCCTCAAAACAACTAATAAAAGAAAAGGAGAAAAAACAAAAGTACTAACAACAAACTTTCTATGACAACCTGATACATCTGGAAATCGGAACTTTAGAACACAGCAGTTATTGAAGCAACTTGACTATGAAAATAATATTTAATGATACTAAAGATAACAAAGCACCAACAAATATTCCTTTCATCTGTTTTTCTAAAATTTGTCTTGAAAACATTATGGAATAAATATGCAAAAAACAAGTGTTGCTAAATTAGTACATAAAAAAGTATTGTAATTGTATATTTTGACAAAAAGAATAGCACAATAAGCCCTATTCCTGCTTTCCTTAAAAATAGGAAGTAAGCAATATTCTTATTTCCTTAAATCAGCTTGAAGCAATTTATTTCCTATGAACAACACAAATACTACACGGCAAGGATTAATAGGTCTAAGAGAATTAGGATGGCATGGTAAAGAGGTCCTCGATAGTGCTCGCAAGTATTCACTGAGGCAAAGTGACAAAAATAATGATTCCTAAAGCTAAATTTATATAAATGTAAAATTACCATATGTCCTTTTCTTGGGGGTGTTAAAATATTCTTATTAAAAGTGAAATATATGTGTAACAGAGAAAGACAAATATTATATGATATCACTTATATGTGGAATCTAAAAAATAATACAAATGAATCTATATACAAAACAGAAACAGACACAGACATAGAAAACAAACTTATGGTTACCAAAGGGGAAGGTGGGAGGGAGGGGAGGGTAAATTAGGAATTTGGGATTAACAGATACAAACTACTGTACATAAAATAGGTAAGCATCAAGGATTTACTGAATGGCATAGGGAACCATATTCAATACCCTGTAATAACCTATAATGGAAAATAATCTGAAAAATAAAATATATAACTAAATCACTTTGCTGTATAGCTAGAACTAACACATTATAAATCAACTATGTTTCAATGAAAAAAAATGAAATATAGGTGACTACAAAGGATCATTTTTCTATCCATTCATTCATTCAACAGTTAGTAACTAAACTCCTATTATTGGTCAGGCTCTGTTCTAGAAAGAACAGACAGTAAAACTGAAAAGGTTCCTGCCCTCATGGACCTTGAATTCTGGGGGAAGGCAGTAGGTAGGCTCACAAGACACAAACAAAACAAGTAAATGTATCATATGTCAGAGGGTGGTTGGCATAATGGAGAAAAAGGGCAAAGTAAATGCACTGAGGGCTGGGGTGGCTATTTTACAAAGAACGGTCAGAATAACTTTCTCAGATCAAGAGAAAACGGAGCGGTGATCTGCAGGAAAACTGGATGAGCATGCATAATTTTGGAAGGAAAAACATTCCGGGCAGAAGGAACAGCAGGTACAGACTAACATGTTCTAGGGGTGGCAAGGTGGCTGGGTCAGCTGACAAGTAAGCCAGGGCAGAAGCAGCAGAAATGAGGTCAGAGACACGAGGAGGGTAGATGGTTTGGCCTTGTACGTCTCTTGTCCCACTGGAAGGTTTTCAGATGAAAAGCATCCAGTCTGACCTACACTTGAACAAGCTCACCCTGGCTGCTGTGTTCAGAACAGACCAGAGGAGGACGAGGGTGGAGTCCAGGAAGCCAGTTAAGAGGTGATTCCAATAATCCATGTGACAGAAGATGTGACTAGATTTGCTCTCCTTCCTAAGAGGTCCAGAGAAAACACGAGATGTCGATTCAACAGCAATTTTTAATAGACTTTTAAATTTATTTCCCAGCATCCCACACTTTTGAGGAATTCTTTTAGGCAGAGACTGGTCTTAATTCCAGGTTTTTGTTAGAAAGTGATTTCAGTCATCCACTCCATCACAATCTGTAGCTGGACTTTCTCCAGGGAAGCAGAGCCCGCTGGGCAGTTAGTGACCTTGCACTGACTGCTGGAGCGGAATTAGCATGATGGCCTCACTTGGATTTTCTTTTCTTTTATTTTTTTTAAGATTTTCTCTTTTGATGTGGACCATTTTTAAAAGTCTTTATTGAATTTGTTACATTATTGCTTCTGTTTTATGTTTTAGTTTTTTGGCCGTGAAGCACGTGGGATCTTAGCTCCCCGACCAGGGATCGAACCTGCACCCCCTGCATTGGAAGGCGAAGTCTTCACCCCTGGACCACTGGGAATTCCCTCACTTGGATTTTCTAATCTCTAAATTGGATGGAAAGAGCTATTCTTTTTCTTCCTTTTCCTTCCAAACTTCTTGTTATATCCTTGCTGCCCCTAAAGTCATATGGCTTCTTCACTTCTTTTACCCTGTGATCCTCTGAGCTCCAACCTCACATTCTCTCTGTCAACTTTAAATGTTGGCACTTTCTTCTAGAGAGCTCACCTATGCCCATGGTTTCAACTGTAGGTTTTTGGCTACAAACTTTACACCTCTATGCTAAACACTTTTCTGAGTTGCAGATCTCAGTTTCTATCTGGGTATAGAATGCCACCTCCTCCTTCAAATTCCTCATGTCTAAAAGCAGACTTAGTTTCTCCCTGGGAGAAACACCTGCTCTTCTTCCTTACCTTCACATTTTTGTTTAGTGGTACTGCCATTTTCCTGCTTAGCCCCTTGCAGTAGTTCTATCCTGGGGAAGGACAAAGGGGAGGGAACAGGAATTCTAACAGCATATTTCTCTACAACGAATTGTCCGCTTCCCTTTTATCCAGCAATCACTCAGGTAGAGCTCTTTGTAATAGTAGCCAGATATTTTTCTGGCAGGAGCTTCTTGTTTTGGAGAACCCTAGAAAAGAGTGAGCCATGTGTGTGTGTAGGGGTGCACACACAGGTACACACAAATTCCTTTGTTAGGCCACAGTGATATTTTGGCAAACAACTGTCCACGAAGAATGTAGTATTGGAAGGTGTGGCAGATACAGTGCTCACCAAATATTCCATGTGCATTCCTACATTCCCCGGAATGCTCTGCAATTATGTTGGGGTCATGTGACTAGTTCTGGTCTCTGAGTATGAGTTGAAGTGATGTGTGTCACATTGGGGATGAGGCAGTTAAGAGACAAAGTGTCTCCTCCTTTCCTCCTTCCCTTCGGCAGAGACTGTGGTCTTCCAGAGAGTGTAGCTACATGATGGAAGGAGGTCTCCTAACCTACGCTGGACCTCATGTGGGAGAGAAATAAACTTGTACTGTGTTAAGTCAGTGAGATTCCAGGGTTTGTTTGCTATGACAGTTAAGTCATCATTACCCTGACTAATAAATATTGGGTACCCTTGGTAAGTCAACGTTAAAGGTGAAATAGATTATTTTAGTACTCGTGTCATTCTAAAATTTCTCTAAAATCTTAATTTCCATTAATATTTCCTTCTGGTATCATCTTTAGGATAATGAGTCCAGAAATTTCTTTACTTAGTAAAGGAAGTTACCCAGATCAAGTTTCAAGGCTATATATCTTTTATTCTAGTATTGAGGGATTTGGTAAGTAAGTTTTTGCTAACATTACATTGACTCTCTCGTTTTCTCAAATGTGTGTGTGTGTGTGTGTGTGTGTGTGTGTGTGTATACACATATTACTTCGCTTCTGCCTTCTAGTCCAAAAATATCACACTTAAAAATTGCTCTTGTCCTTCTGTTCATATTACTTGCTTTATTCCATTGAACCTATCTTGAGGTGTATCAGACCTACAGATACTAAATGTTTGCAATATAGCTATAATAAATTTCTGTTTCTGGACTTTTTTGGGTGAAATTTTGACTGAAGGTAACCCCTGGATGTCAATTAGATGTCCCCTCACAGCCATCTCTGAAATCTCCGTTTCTCCTCTAACGTCTGAATTAGGTGCCTCTCCAGGGTCTCTTACAGCCCTTTAGCATGGGGATGGGAACAGTTATCACATTACAGCACAAATGCTTGACTGTCTATCTCTGTCCCAAAATTGTAACCTATGTGAGGTCAGATACCAAGTTTGTCTTTCCAGTACTTAATATAGGGCCAAGATTATAACTGAAGCTCAATAAATATTTGCTCCCGTACTGAATGGATTAAGGAAAGTTATTTTTGAATTTTTAAGCTAGTTCAAGACCACCACCTTGGAACATGACTTCTTACTGTGGGGATTATTAGCTTTTTCCTAAGGAGAAGATTCATAACTTTAATCAGATTTTCAGAAGAATCTGGGTACTCTTCAAAAAGGGAAAAAGCCACTGCCTTAAAGTCACACACACACACACACACATGCACACAGGCACACATACACAGGACTCTCGATGACCAGTTCTGTGTTGTTGCATCTGCCCATTTCAACACTCACTGCCCACCTCCACAGAGCTGCCTGGGCCTCCCTGAGGACACTCACCAATTTATTGACTCTTTCCTACTGGAAAGTTTTGCGTTCTCTAAAACCTCTGATATTTGACCAAGAACTGTCTTTCTCCAGATTATTTATAAAAGTGTTAAGTAAGCCTAGAGCTAATATCAATCCCTGAAGAGACCTAGTCCTTAAACTTCTCAACCTTTTCTTCTTACCTTTTGTTTTCCTTGTCTAAGAAAGTTCCTTTACCATAATTAATCCTCTCATTCAACCTCAGCAAATGAAGATTCATATTTATTTTCCCATCTTGGCTATAAGAATTACATATTTACACATCTTTGAGCAGGAAGACAATATATAACACTCAGGTATCATTCATTTTAATATCTTCATTTGTCAGGAGAAGAAATGCCTTATCCTTCTAACCAGGTATCTTCCTGTCCCCTAACATACAATATACTGAAGAATAAGCTACTTATAATTTAAAAAATCCATGCTTAACTAATTGAATGTGGTTATTTTCAATCTTTAAAATAGAAAACAAAATGTAAGAATTTAAAAAATTAATAACTATATTGATTTTCTTGCTAGTTATTACATTCACTGTGGAAAAGTTGTTATTTAAAAAAACTTATGCTAACAAGCCTTGATCATATCCTAGGGACTAGGGGAAAAGGATTTCTGAAAGCCAACCTGAAAACAAACACACGCTTTCCCTGACTCTTCACATTGCACATTTAGTGGCACAATTATGATGGTATCACAGTCAGTCACTCTTAGGAAGTATTTTTTTAATTAACAACAGAAGAAAAACCAAAGCTAATTTTTAAGGCTTAAGATTTCCCCCACCCCTTAATATTGTAAAACTTAATAAACAGAAACCTCACTTAAAATTGAGTTGGGAGGCCAAAGGGGAAGCTCTCACACCCTATGACGATAGCAGAGCTCAATAGGAAGAAGAAAGACTACCTTTCTTGCCTGGTAAGGACTCAGACAATGAGAGGAATCTGGGTACTCTTTTTTTTTTTTTTACCAGCAGCAGTTTTTTAACCACAGCAGTTGTTTTATCACAACTCAGCCAAGGAAAAGCCACTATACCTCAAATTCTCAAATCTTCACATAGGCTCTTTGTTTACTATAGCCCTTCCAGTTTCCTTTCCCTTTTTAAAAGAGGACTCTCCTTGCTGTGTGGGAACCGCACATGGCTTGCCATGGTTGCAAATCCTGAATTACAATTCTTTATTGATCCCGATCAAACCCATTTTTGGTGGAGAAATAACTGGCAGTCTATTTATTTTAGATCAACAATACGAAGTGAGTAAACAAAACATAAAAATGTAAACATAAGGCATATGTCAGAAATATTATGGGTTTGGTTCCAGACTACTGCAGTAAAGCAATAAAGGAAGTCACACAATTCTTTTGGTTTCTCAGTGCATATAAAAATTATGTTTACACTATACTGTAGTCTATTTAAATGTGTGATAGCATTATGTCTTAAAAACGCACATACCTTAATTTAAAAATACAACATTGCTAAAAAATCATCATCTGAGCCTTCAAGTGAGTGGCAGTAACATCAAAGACCACTGATCACAGATCACTATAACAAATATAATCATAATGAAAAGTTTGAAATACTGAGAGAATTACCAAATGTGACACAGAGACATGAAGTGAGCAAATGGTGCCAATATGTTTCTTCTATGCACGGTTGCCACAAACTTTCAATTGGTAAAATAAAAAAACCCAAAACCAAAAAACCAAAGACACACAAAAACACAGTGTTCGTGAGGTATGCCCATATATTCTTTATCTCTAGATAAACTTTAAAAAGTCTATCAAGGCTTCAAAGCTTTACATGCTCGGCCCCCCTTTGCTTCTCTGACCCTAAATCTTCTCTCTCCCAGATAATCCCTCCATCACATACCAGGTCCCTTGATGTTTTTTTAAAAAATGCCAGCATACTCCAGCCTCATGACCCTGCCTTCAATCTTCTTGTTTTCTCCATCTGCAAAAGTCACCTACTCCTTCATCTCCTTCATGTCTATCCTCAAATATTGCTCTTAGGGAGGCCTTCCCTCATTTCTTTCTTTAAAACCATATACCTCCTCATGTCCCCACTACCAATATTTAGCATTCTCTATCCCTTTTCCTACCTAATCTTCAAAAAAATATTACTTCTGACTCCTTTCCTCTCCTCCTTCTGGGGTTCTAATTACACACATGTAAACCTGAGCTGCCAGTATGGCAGCCACAGCCGCATGTGACAGCCACATGGAGAGTCTAGAA
This sequence comes from Neophocaena asiaeorientalis asiaeorientalis, assembly GCF_003031525.2. Lineage (NCBI taxonomy): Eukaryota > Metazoa > Chordata > Mammalia > Artiodactyla > Phocoenidae > Neophocaena > Neophocaena asiaeorientalis. The sequence goes on from NW_020175414.1 coordinate 5,393,650, forward strand.
TGAGATGTGGCCGAGTGTAAAACACACATTGATTTCAAAGACTTTGCATGAATAAAAGAAAGTGAAGTGTCTGATTAACAATATCTTCATATTAATTACATGTTGAAATAATATTTTACTAAATAATGGGTCAAATAAAATATATTTTTAACATTTTTCTTTTTTTTTTTGCGGTACGTGGGCCTCTCACTGTTGTGGCCTCTCCTGTTGCAGAGCACAGGCTCCGGACGCGCAGGCTCAGCAGCCATGGCTCACGGGCCCAGCCACTGCGCAGCACGTGGGATCTTCCCGGACCTGGGCACGAACCCGTGTCCCCTGCATCGGCAGGCAGACTCTCAACCACTGCGCCACCAGGGAAGCCCTAAAATATATTTTTAAATTAATTTCAACTCTTTAAGTTAATATGTATTCTGCCATCTTATGTCTATTGGACAGTGCTCTTAAACATTTTTGGGTGTTTCATGTTCATTACATTTTTTCTCCTTTTTTTTCCTCTCTGTGTTCCTGATTGGATATTTTCTAATGACCTGTCTTCTAGTTCACCAATTCTGTTTTGTCTATATTGACATTTCAACCATCATTTTACCCATCAACTTGTTTTCATATTCTGTATTTTTCAACTCTAGAATTTCCATTTAATTCTTTTTATAGATTCTAATTCTTCAGCAAATCACTCCATCTTCTTATCTATTTTTCTTTTCCTTTATTTTCTTGAATATTTTAATCTCATTTAAAGTCCTTGTCTAATAACTCTAATGTCTGGATCATCTGTGTATCTATTTCTAGTGTGAGTGTGTTCATACGTCCTGATCTCTTGTCATAACTAGAAACATTTTATTGCAATCTATATGTTAAGTATATACTTATGCCCTGATGATAATGCTTCTCCCTGAGGGTTCACACTCTCCTCTCCTAGGAAGAATGAGTGAGTGACTACCTTAGGATTCACTCAATCAGGGACTGAACTGACCCCAGCCTAAGCTGTAGTTTTAGTAAGACTCAGTCTACTCTGATTTCCCCAGTTCCTAGGGCATTGTCCTCTAGAGTTTTTGAATGACAGCCTGGCAGGTTGTGATGTCCTCAACAAGGTGTTTTCTGCTTAGACTTTTAGTCTCCTGCAACTCCTAACCTCCCACAGCTTCGGAATACAGTAAATGTCACAAAGGGGAAACTGGCTCTGTGCTGAGGACCTTCCAGGCTCATTTTCTGCCAGTCCAGCACCACACAACTGCCAGAACTTGACTGGTTTTGCTGCTCTGAAGTAGCCGCCCTCTTTCTGGGGCCAAGGCAAGATTCCCAGCCTCCAGTCTCCAGCCTTAGGGATGATGACCTGCCACCAGCTCCACCCTCACCCAGAAGCAGAGGTTTGCTTTATTATTTTTTCCAGAGCACACTTCACCATCTAACACACTATGTATTTTATTTTCTTAGTTTATCACCTTCTCGCTTCAGTAGAACATATCCTCCAGGAGAACTGGAGTTTTGTCAGTTGTTTTACATCTGCATCTTCAGTTCTCAAAATACATGGAAAGAATAAAAGAATGAATTTGTGACCACTGCATTGGTAAGATAAGAGAAGCCTGAATAAAAGTGATTCTTAAGTAAAGACGAACCGATTTACCCCTCCGAGAAATATTCATTCTACCAAAAAAACAAAATGTACTTTCTTGGCATGACAAGAGAGCAACCATGAATCTTTAAACCTCTAAGGACCCTGATTAACAACAACTCCTTCAAAAGTTTCTGTGGGAAGTTATACTCTCACTCCCTTGACGTCCCTCTGATTCTGCTCAGAACAATCTGTCAACTTTTTTATAATGGGCTTCAGGGCCAGCAGCATCTTAATTTTCAATGGTGGCAAAACATTTTCCCCTTGAAAGTAGGCTTGGCTTTAGAAAAAAAAAAAAGAATCCCTTTGGAGTGAGGTTTGATGAAAAAGGAAACTCATAAAATCATTTCTGATCAGTGAAGGGAAGACTGTGTGGTAAACGGGAATTCTGTTTTATTTTTTTTTTTGGAGTTAAGTTTTATTTGGAGCAAAATGAGTACTGCAGCCTGGGAGACAGTGTTTCAGATAGCTCTGAAAAACTGCTCCTGGGAATTCTTGTATGGTTTGTAAACTGGCTCTGAAGGCAATTTCAAGAAACTGGAAAATTCATAAGAGTGAAAATACTGTTGAAATAAGTATTTTAGTGTTTTGTTTCATTAGTTTAGTCCTATGGTTAAACATATAATTTTCAAAGTATACAATGCCCATTGGAAGGTAAGAATTAAGAATACATGGAAGAACTAAAATATTAAGAATACAGAGAAGTCTAGGAATTGTTATGGTAGATGAAATTTTTTTTTTTTTTGCAGTACGTGGGCCTCTCACTGCTGTGGCCTCTCCCATTGCGGAGCACAGGCTCCGGACGCGCAGGCTCAGCAGCCATGGCTCACGGGCACAGCCACTCTGCGGCATGTGGGATCCTTCCGGACCGGGGCACGAGCCCGTGTCCCCTGCACTGGCAGGCGGACTCTCAACCACTGTGCCACCAGGTAAGCCCTAGATGAAATTATTTAGAGTTTACAAAGCCTTTACTAGATATCATGGTGATCATTTCACAATGTATGCAAATGTCAAATCGTTGTGCAGTACACCTGAAACTAACATAATATTGTATATCGACTATATTTCAACCAAAAAAAAGGATTGAGCAAAACAAACAAACAAACCAAACACCCCACAAAAAAACAAACAAACAAAATCTGTATGTCCCAGCTTAGAATGCAACACTTTGCTGTGCTAGTGTCACTAAGCAGGTCTCTAACAATTCTGTGTTTCATGAGACTGAACTGTGTCCATACTGTTCATAGGTTTCCTTACTGTTGATATCTTTGTTATCCACTTAGATACAAGTCTGCATGTATTTTTTACATCTTACAATTCTGAATCACCCTCAAAGTTAAACAATAATACATATTAAAAAAAAAAAAGTAAGGAAATAAAGCCACCTCTTCCCAACTTCAGTTGAGGAGTCAGTAGATCAAACAGAGAAGAAGAAATGAGAATCATTAAGAACATGAGTAAAATACAAACTATGAAGCTGAAAGTTGGCTGCAAATAATGGTGCTTAAGTTAATTCAACATATTTTCTTAATATACTTTGAAGAATGTTCTGATATTTTAATTTATAAACTATGAGAAGACCCAAAATGAAGAGATACTCAAAAGTGTCCAAAGCCACACGCAACCACTTTAAGAGGCTATTTCTTTTGCTACCTAGATTCTTGAACAAAATAAGCTTTAGCTGTGAGAGATCTGTTACTAATACCAGGAAATAAAGTAGTCCCCTGAGAGGTCACCTCTCTTCCTTCTCCTCCTTCTCTCTCCTGTTAGTCATTCGCAGATTACTATCGATAATTTAGGTTAGTCATATGAGCATTTTTGGACAGTAAGAAAGTTAAAATTGATTTCTTCAAATTGAAACTACCAACAAAAATATTTTATATTAATAACATATTTTCTATGGGAATATTTTGATTGAGAAGAATTGACACATACGTATAAATGGAAGGAAGTAATTATGATTCTATTATTAGCAGTTATTGTGGAAATAATTTCAGAAAATGGTTATATCCGTCTGAGAAAACAGACTTTAACACAAAATGAAGTCATATTCATTGCATGAAAAAAATGATCAGAACCTAGTAGTAAAGCCAGCTAAATGTGTTTCTACCAAGCTCAGAGTTTAAGTTTTCATGCATTTTTAAATGTTTCTGGTCTCAAAACATTGAACAGCTGACAATTTCCCCCAAGAGAACAATACCTTGAGGAGAAAGGCAATTAGAATATGGATTGACCAGCAATCAGTAATCATTACTTGGTACATTAAATGTAGTACGCTGGCACCTGGTTAAGTAATTTAGAAACTGGTTAAATATCTGGAAAACAGGGCTTTCTCAAGTTAACTGTGAAAGCTCAGAGAAATAAAATGGACTTTCTCAGTTACAACATATCAGGAAGAAAACTGCTGAATAAGGCTTTAGAAAGTTAAAATTGGGTGAACATATTAAAGGCAATTGGACTCAAAGGGATTGAAGTAAAAATCTGTTATTTCTGGAAAGTTTAAATCCCCCACAGTTTACAACTTAAAAGAGTGGATGATACATTTCATGTCAAGGTTCAATATTTCCACGAAGGTAGTTTATATGAACTGTACAATTCAGAAAAAGCTTTTCATAAAATTCTTAAACTAGAAAAGAAGAAATGAAAATTACTTATAAACCAGTGAGACAAGAACTTCTACAATCTCCCTTCACTGGTGACATCTTTCCACCTACCTCACTGTCCCACACACCCTACCTTCCCTCCCATTTCCACCCATGAACTGTCCGAGCTCTAACAGGGCCAACCCATCCCCTGCAACCCAGACCACACAGCTTCTCATTCAAGGACAAGACTCCAGTGACCCACTCACCATTTTCTAACACCATCAATTTCTCCCCACGTCATTGGATTCTTCTCTTTAGCAAACAAACGTGCCACTGTTTCTCTCATCTTAGACAAATGCCCTTTCCTGGACCCCAATTCATCCTCAAACTACCAACCCATTTGTCTCCTTCCTTTTATAGCAAACTTCCTAGAAAAAGTTATCTATAATCTCAGTTTCTAGTTCCCCTTATTCCCTTTTGAACCCATTTCAATCAGGTATCCGTCCTACCCACTGCACAGTCACCTCCGTGATAATAAATCCAACCGTCACTTCTCAGTTCTCACCTTACTTGACCCCTCGTCAGTGGTGGACACAGGCATCACTGCCTCCTTCCTGAGATCACCTTCCTTTGGCTTCCAGGACATCAGAATGCTTCGTCTTCCTGCTCAGTGTTCTGATGTGTCTCCTGCTCATCCTGAGACCTTAATGTTAGCCAGTCCCAGCGCTCAGGCCCTGAACATTATCTTTCTGCCCACACTTACTTCCAAAGTCAGCTACTCAGTCTCACTGTTTAAATACCATTTGCCTACTGAGAATTCCCAAATTTATACCTCCACAGGCCTGACCTATATTTGGTATGCATGTTCTGAATATTTTAAAGATGTATTGTTTTTATAATCTCCCCCCACCTCCCATGCTGCCTTTCTTCCAGAGTAAAAAAAAAAAAAAAGACTCTATTTATTGTGGACAATCAAAAACTAATTTAGGGCTTCCCTGGTGATGCAGTTGTTAAGAATCTGCCTGACAATGCAGGGGACACGGGTTCGATCCCTGGTCAGGGAAGATCCCACATGCCGCGGAGCAACTAAGCCTGTGCACCACAACTACTGAGATTGTGCTCTAGAGCCCATGAGCCACAACTACTGAGCCCGCACACCACAACTACCGAAGCCTGTGCACCTAGAGCCCATGCTCCACAACAAGAGAAGCTACCGCAATGAGAAGCCCCTGCAATAAGAAGCCCGCGCACTGCAAAGAAGAGTAGCCCCTGCTCGCCGCAACTAGAAAAAGCCCAGGTGCAGCAATGAAGACCCAACGTAGCCAAAAGTAAGTAAATAAAATAATTTATTTAAAAAAAAACTAATTTAAAAGTGCATTCATTCAAAAAACCTTTATCGACATGTATGATTTTCTTAACTGCTAGGTATGAGGGCTATAAAAATGAATAAATCACCTGTTCTCCCATAACCTAGGTCTAACTATATTCATACACATACAAATTCATTAAAGTCTATGAAGAAATAAAGAGGATCTATGCCCATTTGAAACAAAATAGTAACTGATAAACTGTTTTTAAATGGGCACATAATTTTGTGCTCTTTCATATTTTTATTGAATAACTTTTATTTCTGAGTGAGCCTATAATTTTATAGAAGCATTAGTTTAACATGATTCACTTTTATTAAGTTGGTCTTTTTGAAAAATAACAGATGGATGACAGAAAATTTGTGCTTTAAAAAATTACAGTATATCTGCAAACATCTTATTACAGACTTCAAGGAAAAAAAATCCTTCATTATTGTTATTTTAAATGTATTCTCTACATTTAAAGTTAGTTTAAAAAATGACACAACACATGATAATCAAAACTACAATTTGAAAAAGGCATGCAATTTAAAACATGGAAGGAGATTGGGGATGTAATAACAAAATGGTGATTCAACTCTCAAAAAAGTATACAATCCAACTTCTACTGAATTTGAACTCAATCCTTATCCAATTATTGCTAAACAAACAGGGTGAAGGAATAATAAAGAACTTGTTCAACTAACAACATGGTTAAAAACATGGGGTGTGAATGCTGGCTCTGTCTCTTCCAAGTTGTGTGAGCATGGGGCAGTCTAAGTTTTAGTTTCTTTATCTGTAAAACGAAGATAAGGCTGGCTCTCATCTCATGACAGTGATTACTAAGTAAGAGAATACACGTAAATACCTTAGCACAGTGCCTGATCTATAAACTAAGGACTTAACAAATATTAGCTATTATTACCATTATATTTAATTTCTTAAATTTGTTTACTACATCTTGTTTTTTTTCCTAAGAAGTTTTTTTTTCACCAGAGCTATTCAAATGAACAAGTAACAAAAATAATTAAAACAAAGAGAATATTCACACTGAGCTCTGAATTCTGCCTGAAAGTTTTTAAGCAATACAGTTCATTACAGAGAACAAAGCTATACTTTGAAATTAGTTTGTTCTGTCAAAAAGACAAAATGCTCAGAGGATGTAATTGAACGACCATAATGCACCCTGGCCAAGAAGTGGGGCTTTAACTTGCTCTTTAAAGTACATGCAGGTGAGCACTGTTCTTTCCATTTTAATATAGACTTTCCCCCCCATCTGAAGTAGATAATTGTTGTACACTTTTAAGTCACTTTGTCAGTGTTCTTGAACTGTGAAAGTAATTCCGTGTTGAACTCATAAAATATACTCTCCAAGGTCCAAGTTTAAGTGAGCACAGTGATTTGTTTCTTAACAATAGAGCCCAACTAAATTTAAAAACTCCTTTGTACTGGACAGTCCTTGAAGCTTTGAGCACCTTTCTTATCCACAGCTCTTCTGAGCAAAGCAGCCAAGGGCAGTAGGTTCCCTTTAGATACTTTGTGCCTGTAACCAACTATCACCACCCCGTCACCTCTCATGATCAAAGTCTCTACCCTTGCCTCCATTCCCACCACACGTTCCCACTGCCTCAACGATTCCCTTTCCTGCTATCACGGCCACCGCCATTACCCTTATACCCCTCCTCATGATCGATATGAATAAATTAAGCCCTTTACTTACATTATTCCATTTAATCCTCACAACAACTTGAGATGTGTTGTTTTATAGATGAGGAAATCAAGGCACAGAGAACTTAAGAATAGTTTTTGGCCTATGTTCATGTATTTGGTGAATGAGAAAGCCAGAATTTAGATCAAAGTTTTAATAACTACAAAGCACATGTTCTTACCATGGCCTAGTGTATCACTGGCACAGAGCTAATACTAAAAAATTATTTGTTGCATGAATGGATAAATAAAAGTTGCCACGCTTTGGGTCATGAAGCAGTGGTAATGGTTCACTGGACAACTGGCAGGAGATGCTGACTGACAGGATATTCTAGACTTGATATTATCTAGCTCACCCTGTAAATTCCTTTTGTGGGACAATGAAACACAGAGAGAGGGGCACACATAGTATAGGAACACTAAAAGGACAAGAGAGAAGGCAATGGGGTAGAGTCATAAAGTCAAGAAAATCGGTGTAAACATAAGCCAAAAAGGTAAAAAGCATTATATCTGCTGGTAGTAACAACAGCGGCAGAGACAGAGGACACATCATTTGGATGGCACAGCACCCTTGAGGCAATGGCAATAACCTGAACATCACTCTGTACTCCAAGTGGCTGACTGATGCCGAGGCTGCCAACGTGCTCTTTCAAACTCTTTCTGGTTCCTCTTTTGCCATCCAAGCACCAGTCCTTTTCTCAGAATACAACAGTCTCATCCATCTGCTCAAGTCACATGTTTATTCCCCACATACAATCCCGTATCGTGTTCTGTATTTTCTCTCTATCCTCACTGCTTCAGTTCTGGTCGAGCCCACCACCATCTCCTGTCTGGATCACGGCAAGTTCCAGCCAATCTCCATCCATTCTCCACATGGCTGGCCTTCCAGCCCCACCTTCTGCACTTGGCTAGGACTTACTCATCTCTCATTTAAAACACTTCCTTTGGGGAAGCTCACCCTCAGAGTGGGGTTGGTCCTCCTGTTAGTGAGTCTTTTGACATTCGCTATTTTTCTAACACTTGTCACGCTGACTTAGAATTACTTGTTAAATTTAACAAGTCTCTGTTTCTAGATCACAGGCTCCTTGAAGACAATACTGTGTTTGTTTTGTTCAATCCTATACTCCAAGTACAGTGCCTGACCCAGAAGGAGTATACAATAAATATTTGCTTAATAAATACTGATGACTATTTCTTCACATAACACATCATCTGCAGTATCCTGAAGGTCTCTGTTTCTAGAAACCTAAAAAAAAGAAAACACTCAAGGTATGATCTGAAAGTGTTTACAAACAGAACTAGAAACTAGCCCACCTCCATGGAGGACTGACATCATACATGTACTGTGCAGAGTGATCTGGGATGGGGAAGGGGTGGGAGGTAGAGTGCCTTCAGTATCTAAAGGGAAACCACTGACAATCTTTAAGTGGTAGAATGACCTGATCAGATCTGTGCTTTAGGTAGAAAAATTTGGTGGCAGTGGATGGACTAAGGAGTGTTAAGACTCGAAGAAGGAAGAGCAGGGGTGCAATTAGAACACTACATGTGAGAGGCTTTTTTAATGGCAGAGACAGCCTCCCATATGGCCACGTGTTTTAGTTCTGACAGAGAAGTCAGTTAAAGGATTGTCGGGATAGATTTTTCCTTCCTGAGAGCAGAGACTCAAAAGAAGGGATCCCTTTCCCAGACCCTGACATCTCTGGACATGGCTGTGTGTGGCTGTGATGCCAGTTACCTTGCAAGCATAGATTGATGAGCCCAAGAAAAAACAGCCATGGAGAGCAAAGAGGAAGGTTAAAAAGAGTCCAAATCCTTGATGACATTGTTGAAGGCTTTATAAAGATTAAACTAAAAATAAGTTTTACTTAAAAAAAAAAAAAAGTCGAGATCTTAAACCTCTGTCCCTCTTCCTCCAATAAGATGTCATATTCTCAACTGTGAAGGTAAAGTTTACCTTCACAGGGCTTTTTCCACTCATCCCATCCAAATAAGTTAGCATGCTCCAACTTTAAGAGACACATTACTTATTAAAGTGACTTAAATAAGAGGTGTATTTATTATCTCAGTTATCAAGAAATCTCAGCTTTCTTGGCTTCATGAGATGGCTGACTGGGGCTCTCAGGGAGCTGGCTGGGGTACGAAGAGCATGAAATCCCATTTCCTATCATGTAACATACAGCTCTATTTTATATGAAAAGTGAACATAAATAAGTATTCTACCCATCAAAAAAACTCTCCAATTAAATTCCCCCTCCCCCCAATACAATAAGAAAACTGGGAGACAAATGAGGAGGGGCAGTACTGAAATAATTTTCTTTCTTTTAATGAAAACTTCTTATAAACTGAGATGCTTATGTACCAGCAAGTAGGATAGACCCTATTTCCCCCTTTATCTATCTATATGAGGCATATGGTTGTTTTCCTTCCTTTTATCCATCCAATAGTAGCTACTGTTCATCATATAACCATCTATTACTTAGATGTTAATGAGAGCACATCACTTTCTCTGCCCTCAAAGAATTATTCAGAATTCACCTTAAGAAGACATCACAAATTATCTGCTTAGCGAAGTTCCCAGCACATGGTAGGCAATCAAATATTTGTTTAATGCATCTGTTCTCTAGCATAATATTTATGAGGGTTCTGAAACTTTGTGAAGGTAAAATCTTCAGGATACAGCATCTGATTAGAGGAGGGGGTGAGGAAATAAATCACTAGAAGGTACAATTTTGAGCTTTGGAAGGTATTTATTAGATACTAAACCCAGTCCTTCATATAAACCTCAATTTCTTCATAACATTCCTGCCAAACAACAATTCTGCCTGTGCTTGAATCTTACAACTGGTAAAGAGGTCGTTCCGTGCTAAGGGAGGTCAGCCTGTCATTATACAGTCCTGACTGTTAAAATGGTCTTCTTTAGAGTGAGACAAAATCTGTTCCCCAGTTAACAGAGGAAATTCCCATAGTCTGTCCCAATTATGGCCCTTTAAAGAAAAGTAGTGGAAGTTTGATGGAATTAAGAGTGACCTAGTGACACAAGACGAGGTAAAACTTTGAATAAGTCCTATAAACAATCTGAGACTGATGTTCTCTTTATCTAAGACGAGAATGACAATCTTCACCTGCCACACTCATTGTAAAAAATAAATGAGATAACATAAGTGAGCACACACAGCGCTTGCTGGCACGTAAGCAGTTTTTTAAGGTGTGCACGAAGATGACACCACTGAGCACTTCTAAAGATTACCTTTTGCAAAAGGATGAAAGTGTTCAAAAACGACACTGTAAAGTGGACCAGCCATATTAATATCAATTAGATTAAAAATCTTAATGCACAGATACGTCATTTAACAAATAACCTCAGTTATATATGGGTTATAATGTCTAGAGCCGTATTAGTCTCTTGATGAAAATTTTTATATTGAAATGCATAAATATTCGTGATTCCACTTTTCTTACATTCACAGGAATAATGCTGGACTTGGACATCCAAGAAATGTTAATTCAAAAGCGATGATAATGAAGATGATGTTGACAACAAAAATACAGGTACCTCTCATGGAGAAGTGCTCTGTGCCAGGCAACATACCAAACTACTCACATCTAAATAGCTTTATGTGCTCACAGAAACCTTCTGAAGTAGATATTATTATTAACATTTCCATTTTATAAATATGATACTGAACCTAAGATAGCTTAATTTACTCAAATAAGGTCACACTATAAGTGGCTAAGGCTGAATTTGAAACCTGGTCTTTGATGTTATATTCCCTCTATTGGTTCCTTAACACATAAAATAAGTGGGTCTGAGAGAATTATTATAAAATATATTCACTCACTGAATTCTATTTTAAATGACATTATCTACCAATAGGGGAATATGTGACTAGCTCACATTATTACATCATCTCTCCTTTATGATGACTGTGACTAGTGACTGGTATGCCTATTAAAAAAATAAAAGGTAATACTAATAAAAACATTCTAATTTAATTTTTTTAAAAAAATTTTGTACACTGGAGTAACTCTCACAAAATGCACCCAGAAACACAGAACGGTATATATCAAGCACGAATGTAATATTTTCAAAACCACTGACAAGATACATTCAAAAGCTCTGCAACATAACTGTCCAGGAGTGTTGACATTTTAAATAGTAATCAAAATATAGGATCAACAAGGGCTGGTATAATTTTAGAAAAACACTGCTTAGAACTACTCTGAGTTTGCTGTGAAACAATTAAAACTCTTAACCATCATTTAAATGTTAAAAATTTATAATATATGGGGTACAATTTTTAAATTTTCAATTTTTAATCTATATGCATTTATTTAAGCTGCAAGCACTTTCTTAGGGGCCTACTTTACAGTTTGCACAGAGGGTAGCCATCTGTCAGCCAGCCACCTTCAGTGCCATCCAGTGATCCATGGTGGAAGGAACCTGTGGTCTCTGTTGCTTCATCTAATTCCAAGTCCTGCATTAATTTGTCACCCAACAGCTCACTCCTCCTGGTCCAACCAAGGCCAAGTCTGACTACTCACTCAGACCCTTTGGGACAAATCTTACTTTTTGGCCATGTACTTAATAATGAATATTATATAACGAAAATACTATCTTTATAGAACTAAACCCCCCACAAAACCCATAATGGTTACATTATGTTTCCAGTTACCTATGCAAGAGAAACATTGGTAACTTTTCCCTATAACCATAAACCCACCTCAATATTACCACCATTGAGTTGATAGTAATGAAGAGAATTATAGTATAGGAGGATAAATCTTCCAAAGTGCTGCCCTCTGAGTTCCAAGGGTAAAAAGAAAACAAAACAAAACAAAAAACCAATTATTAAAATAGACAGTCCTATATGTCACTAATCATATTGAACTTTTAATCTCTAATCCATCGCTACAGAGAACACTAAACCACAACAGGGAAATTTAACAGCAGAAAGAAAAATCAATAATTACTGAACTGGCATATACCAGGCACTAGCCAGGTCCCTTATATATTCATTTTCCGACTCATAACAATCTTTTATGGTTGGAATTGTTATTTCAGTGTTATGGTGAGCAAACAGGCTTAAAGGTCAAGGTTATGTTGTTGGCTACCTTCCTGACACGATGTTGCCTGTGGTGAGGAAAAACTCACACTAAACTCTCCTCCCTTTAAAAAGAATATTATTGAACATAAACCACTCTAACATGTCCTAAAACTTTAGAGAAGGTACTGTGATAAGTCCTTGTAATTACAAAGCTAAATTCCTCTTGTTCTATATTCTATGTTTGAATAGCTCAAAAAGAAAATCAAAGCTGTCTAGCACTTGACAATCCATCCAAATTTTCAGAAACATAGTGTTTTATTCAGGGAAAAGCATTATAAATTATAAAGACCAGAGTATTGCTGGCCTAAATAAAACAGACTACCTAATCCTATTCACAGTTACTGAATGGGAAGTACTAAAAGAATTAGCTTAATGCCATGAGACTATTAAGATGATAACAGGAAGAAAGGAGATCACCATAACCAAGTTTCGAAAGTCAGATGGTCCTGTCTTCTAATAATATCTCTTAAAGACAAACTCTGCATGTACTATACAGTATGTGTAATTGAGACATCTTTGATAGTGAAATGATGAGAAAGGCAGAAAAAAGTAATATCTGTTTTAAAAAAGTAATGATTATTTGTTAAATCCTTTCAGTAGACTGTAATCCAATACAGTAACCCTTGGAGCTGTTTTTTTTTTTGGGGGGGGGGGCTGGAGGGGAAGGGTAAGCTGGGATGAAGTGAGAGAGAGGCATGGACATATGTACACTATGAAATGTAAAATAGATAGCTAGTGGGAAGCAGCCACATAGAACGGGGAGACCAGCTCGGTGCACTGTGAACACCTAGAGGGGTGGGATAGCGAGGGTGGGAGGGAGACGCAAGAGGGAGGAGATATGGGAATATATGTATATGTATAGCTGATTCACTTTGTTACACAGCAGAAACTAACACAACATTGTAAAGCAATTATAATCCAATAAAGTTGTGGAAAAAAAACATAATTTCGTTTAGTTCTAACAGAAGTGAGAGAAAGTGTGGCCAGATTTTCTTGAGATGATTTTAGCATACAAAGCATTTTGATTTCTCCCAGATTAAAGTCTACATATTTGGTCTTGTAGTGTCTAATATGATTACTTTTTTTTAAATTTAATTTTTTTTTATACAGAAGGTTCTTATTAGTCATCAATTTTATACACATCAGTGTATACATGTCAATCCCAATCGCCCAATTCATCACACCACCACCCCCAACCCCCTGCGGCTTTCCCCCCTTGGTGTCCATACGTTTGTTCTCTACATCTGTGTCTCAGTTTCTGCCCTGCAAACCGGTTCATCTGTACCATTTTTCTAGGTTCCACATATATGCGTTAATATACAATACTTGTTTTTCTCTTTCTTGACTTACTTCACTCTGTATGACAGTCTCTAGATCCATACACGTCTCAACAAATGACTCAATTTCGTTCATTTTTATGGCTGAGTAATATTCCATTGTACATATGTACCACATCTTCTTTATCCATTCATCTGTCGATGGGCATATAGGTTGCTTCCATGACCTGGCTATTGTAAATAGTGCTGCAATGAACATTGGGGTGCATGTGTCTTTTTGAATTATGGTTGTCTCTGGGTACATGCCCAGGACTGGGATTGCTGGATCATATGGTAATCCTATTTTTACTTTTTAAAGGAACCTCCATACTGTTCTCCATAGTGGCTGTATCAATTTACATTCCCACCAACAGTGTAAGAGGGTGCCCATTTCTCCACACCCTCTCCAGCATTTGTTGCTTGTAGATTTGCTGATGCTGCCCATTCGAACTGGTGTGAGGTGATACCTCACTGTAGTTTTGGTTTGCATTTCTCTAATAATTAGTGATGTTGAGCAGCTTTTAATGTGCTTCTTGGCCATCTGTATGTCTTCTTTGGAGAAATGTCTATTTAGGTCTTCTGCCCATTTTTGGATTGGGTTGCTTGTTTTCTTAATATTGAGCTGCAGGAGCTGTTTATATATTTTGGAGATTAATCCTTTGTCTGTTGATTCGTTTGCAAATATTTTCTCCCATTCTGAGGGTTGTCTTTTCATCTTGTTTATGGTTTCCTTTGCTGTGCAAAAGCTTTGAAGTTTCATTAGGTCCCATTTGTTTATTTTTGTTTTTATTTCCATTACTCTAGGAGGTGGGTCAAAAAAGGTCTTGCTGTGATTTGTGTCAAAGAGTGTTCTTCCTATAGGTGGATCAAAAAAGGTCTTGCTGTGATTTGTGTCAAAGAGTGTTCTTCCTATGTTTTCCTCTAAGAGTTTTATAGTGTCCGGTCTTACATTTAGGTCTCGAATGCATTTAGAATTTGTTTTTGTGTATGGTGTTAGGGAGTGTTCTAATTTCATTCTTTTACAGGTAGCTGTCCAGTTTTCCCAGCACCACTTGCTGAAAAGATTGTCTTTTCTCTATTGTATATCCTTGCCTCCTTTGTTAGAGATTAGTTGACCATAGGTGCGTGGGTTTACCTCTGGGCTTTCTATCTTGTTCTATTGGTCTAAGTTTCTGTTTTTGTGCCAGTACTATATTGTCTTGATTACTGTAGCTTTGTAGTATAGTCTGAAGTCAAGGAGTCTCATTCCTCCAGCTCCGTTTTTTTCCCTCAAAACTGCTTTGGCCTTTTGGGGTCTTTTGTGTCTCCACACAAATTTTAAGATTTTTTGTTCTAGTTCTGTATAAAATGCCATTGGTAATTTGATAGGGATTGCATTGAATCTGTAGATTGCTTTGGGTAGTAGAGTCATTTTCACAATATTGATTCTTCCAATCCAAGAACATGGTATATCTCTCCATCTGTTTGTATCATCTTTAATTTCTTTCATCAGTGTCTTATAGTTTTCTGCATACAGGTCTTTTGTCTCCTTAGGTAGGTTTATTCCCTGGTATTTTATTCTTTTTGTTGCAATGGTAAATGGGAGTGTTTCCTTAATTTCTCTTTCAGATTTTTTATTATTAGTGTATAGGAATGAAAGAGATTTCTGTGCATTAATTTTCTATCCTTTAACTTTACCAAATTCATTGATTAGCTCTACTAGTTTTCTGGTGGCATGTTTAGAATTCTCTATGTATAGTATCATGTCATCTTCAAACAGTGACAGTTTTACTTCTTCTTTTCCAATTTGTATTCCTTTTATTTCTTTTTCTTCTCTGATTGCCGTGGCTAGGACTTCCAAAACTATGTTGAATAATAGTGGTGAGACTGGACATCCTTGTCTTGTTCTTGATCTTAGAGGAAATGCTTTCAGTTTTCTACCATTGAGAATGATGTTTGCTGTGGGTTTGTCATATATGGCCTTTATTATGTTGAGGTAGGTTCCCTCTATGCACACTTTCTGTAGAGTTTTTATCATAAACTGGTGTTGAATTTTGTCAAAAGCTTTTTCTGCATCTATTGAGATGATCGTACGGTTTTTATTCTTCAATTTGTTAATATGGTGTATCACATTGATTGGTTTGTGTATATTGAAGAATCCTTGCATCCCTGGGATAAATCCCACTTGATCATGGTGTATGATCCTTTTAATGTGCTGTTGGATTCTGTTTGCTAGTATTTTGTTGAGGATTTTTGCATGTATATTCCACAGTGATATTGGTCTATAATTTCCTTTTTTTGTAGTATCTTTGTCTGGTTTTGGTGTCATGGTGACGGTGGCCTCATAGAATGTGTTTTGGAGTGTTCCTTCCTCTGCAATTTTTTGGAAGAATTTGAGAAGGATGGGTGTTAGCTCTTCTCTAAATGTTTGATAGAATTCACCTGTGAAGCCATCTGGTCCTGGACTTTTGTTTTTTGGAAGCTTTTTAATCAGAGTTTCAGTTTCATTATGTGTGATTGGTCTGTTCATGTTTTCTTTTTTATTTTTATTTATTTATTTTTTGTGGGCCTGTCCTGTTGTGGAGCACAGGCTCCCGACGTGCAGGCTCAGTAGCCATGGCTCACGGGCCTAGCTGCTCTGCGGCATGTGGGATCTTCCCAGACCAGGGCATGAACCCATGTCCCCTGCATCGGCAGGCGGACTCTCAACCACTGCGCCACCAGGGAAGCCCCTGGTCATATTCTCTGTCTTTCCTGGTTCAGTCTTGGAAGGTTATACCTTTCTAAGAATTTGTCCATTTCTTCCCGGTTGTCCATTTTAGTGGCATAGAATTGCTTGTAGTAGTCTCTTAGGATGCTTTGTATTTCTGTGGTGTCGCTGTAACTTCTTTTTCATTTCTAATTTTATTGATTTGAGTCCGCTCCCTCTTTTTCTTAATGAGTCTAGCTAATGGTTTATCAAGTTTGTTTATCTTCTCAAAGAACCAGCTTTTAGTTTTATTGATCTTTGCTATTGTTTCTTTGTTTCTATTTCATTTATTTCTGCTCTGATCTTTATGTTTTCTTTCCGTCTGCTAACTTTGGGTTTTGTTTGTTCACTTTCTCTAGTCCCTTCAGGTGTAAGGTTAGATTGTTTATTTGAGAGTTTTCTTGTTTCTTGAGGTAGGCTTGTATAGCTATAAAATTCCTTTTAAGAACTGCTTTTGCTGCATCCCATAGGTTTTGGATCACCGTGTTTTCACTGTCATTTGTCTCTAGGTATTTTTTGATTTCCTTTTTGATTTCTTCAGTGATCTCTTGGTTATTTAGTAACGTATTGTTTAGCCTCCATGTGTTTGTGTTTTATACGTTTTCCCCCCTGTATTTCATTTCAAATCTCATAGCATTTTGGTCAGAAAAGATGCCTGATATGATTTCAATTTTCTTAAATTTACTGAGGTTTGACTTGTGACCCAAGATGTGATCTATCCTGGAGAATGTTCCGTGCCCACTTGAGAAGAAAGTGTAATCTGCTGGTTTGGATGGAATGTCCTGTAGGTATCAGTTAAATCTATCTGGTCTATTGTGTCATTTAAAGCTTCTGTTTCACTATTTATTTTCATTTTGAATGATCTGTCCATTCAAGTAAGTGAGGTGTTGAAGTCCCCCACTGTTATTGTGTTATTGTCGATATCCTCTTTTAGAGCTGTTAGCAGTTGCCTTATGTATTGAGGTGCTCCTATGTTGGGTGCATATATATGTATAATTGTTATATCTTCTTCTTGGATTGATCCCTTGATCATTATGTAGTGTTCTTCCTTGTCTCTTGTAACATTCTTTATTTTAAAGTGTATTTTTTTTTTTTTT
>NW_020175414.1:5411195-5472852 GCF_003031525.2 Neophocaena asiaeorientalis asiaeorientalis
TTTTTTTTTTTTTTTGCTTTACACGGGCTTCTCATTGTTGTGGCCTCTCCTGTTGCGGAGCACAGGCTCCGGATGTGCAGGCTCAGCAGCCATGGCTCATTGGCCCAGACACTCTGCAGCATGTGGGATCTTCCCAGACCGGGGCACGAACCCATGTCTCCTGCATTGGCAGGTGGACTCTCAACCACTGCGCCACCAGGGAAGCCCCTAAAGTCTATTTGATCTGATATGAGTACTGCTACTCCATGTTTCTTTTGATTTTTATTTGCATGGAATATCTTATCCCAACCCCTCACTTTCAGTCTGTATGTGTTCCTAGGTCTGGAGTGGGTCTCTTGTAGACAGCATATAGATGGGTCTTGTTTTTGTTTCCATTCAGCAAGCCTGTGTGCTTTGGTTGGAACATTTAATCCATTCACGTTTAAGGTAATTATCGAAATGTATGTTCCTGTGACCATTTTCTTAATTGTTTTGGGTTTGTTTTTGTAGATTCTTTTCTTCTCTGTGTTTCCCACTTAGAGAAGTTCCTTTAGCATTTGTTGTAGAGCTGGTTTGGTGGTGCTGAATTCTCTTAGCTTTTGCTTGTCTGGAAAACTTTTGATTTCTCCATTGAATCTTTATGAGATTCTTGCCGGGTAGAGTAATCTTGGTTGTAGGTTCTTCCCTTTCATCACTTTAAGTATATCATGCCACTCCCTTCTGGCTTGTAGAGTTTCTGCTGAGAAATTAGCTGTTAACCTTATGGGAGTTCCCTTGTATATTATTTGTTGTTCTTCTGTTGTTGCTTTCAATAATTTTTCTTTGTCTTTAATTTTTGCCAATTTGATTACTATGTGTCTCGGTATGTTTCTCCTTGGATTTATCCTGCCTAGGACTCGCTGCCCTTCCTGGACTTTGGTGGCTATTTCCTTTCCCACGTTAGGGAAGTTTTCAGCTATAATCCCTTCAAATATTTTCTCGGGTCCTTTCTCTCTCGGGTCCTTTCTCTCTCGCGTCCTTTTGGGACCCCTATAATGCAAATGTTGTTGCGTTTAATGTTGTCCCAGAGGTCTCTTAGGCTGTCTTCATTTCTTTTCATTCTTTTTTCTTTATTCTGTTCCGCAGCAGTGAATTCCACCATTCTGTCTTCCAGGTCACTTATCCGTTCTTCTGCCTCAGTTATTCTGCTATTGATTCCTTCTAGTGTAGTTTTCATTTCAGTTATTGTATTTTTCATCTCTGTTTGTTTGTTCTTTATTCTTCTAGGTCTTTGTTAAACATTTTTTGCATCTTCTCGATCTTTGCCTCCATTCTTTTTCCGAGTTACTGGATCATCTTCACTATCATTATTCTGAATTATTTTTCTGGAAGGTTGCCTATCTCCACTTCACTTAGCTGTTTTTCTTGGGTTTTATCTTGTTCCTTCATCTGGTAGATAGCCCTCTGCCTTTTCATCTTGTCTATGTTTCTGTGAATGTGGTTTTTGTTCCACAGGCTGCAGGATTGTAGTTCTTCTTGCTTCTGCTGTCTGCCCTCTGTTGGGTGTGGCTATCTAAGAGTCTTGTGCAAGTTTGCTGATGGGAGGGACTGGTGGTGGTAGAGCTGGCTCTGAGCTGGTTTTTAATTATCAATAAGGTTAGAGAGGAAACGAAACCCTTATGTCAAGGAGATATCTGTACTCTCATGTTCATTACAGCATTATTCATGACAGCCAAGGTATGGAAACAACCTAAGTGCTCATCAATGAATGAATGGATCAAGAAAATGTGGTGTGTATATATATGTATACAATATGTAATGGAATATTATTCAGCCTTAAAAATAAGGAAATCCTGCCATTTCATCCTGGCAACATGGATGAATCTGGAGTGCATTATGCTAAGTGAAAGAAGCTAGGCAGAAAGTACCACATGGAATTACTTCTCTGTGGAATCTAAAAAAGAAAAATAAAAAAAGAAACTCATGGAAACAGAGAGTAAAAAAGTGGTTCCAGGAGTAGGAGGTGGGGGTGGGACAAACAGGGAAAGATTGGTAAAAGGGCACAAACTTTCAGTAATAAAATGAATAAGGTCAGGGGATCTAATGTATAACATGGTGACTACAGTTGATAACACTGCATTGTATAATCGTAATTTGCTAAGAAAGCAAACCTTAAATGTTTTTGCCAAAAAAGAAAGAAAGATGAATATGTGAAATATGTGAGGTGATGGATGCATGAATTAACTCAATGGGGGCGCTGTTGCAATGTATATGTATGTCAAATCATTACGTTGTACACTTTAGACATCTTACAGTTTTATATGTCAACTGTAACTCATAAAAGCTGAAAAAAGACTGGAGAATAGTTTTCCATATAATTTATTACGGCTTTTGTGAGAAGTAACAGATACCTCACATTCATATACTTTAATGAGAGTGCCACCTCATAAAAAGCTTTTTTCCCCCCAACTCTACTGATAATTTATAGAAAGTATATTCAGAATCCAAACCTGAAACAAGTATACTGTGACAACCACTGATAGTGCATCTCTTTACCTGAGATTTAGCTCATGGTCTGCCTCTGATAAGAAACACATCTTTCTAAAAAGTCCTTTGTTTTCTTTAGTACAAAAAACAGTAGGCTGCTCTTTTTCTGTAACACCCCATATAATGCCTTCCTTCCAGAATATTTTTCCCCTTGAACTTAAGCCATGAAATAAAATGTCCTGCTCGAAAAACACTGTATAAGTGAAATGGGACCTGGGTACTTATGTAATTTGGGCTGAACCATAGAATGAATAAAGAGCAATATTCTTACTTAGGGAAAATATCTATCAAATACAACATTTAATATCAGTTCCATGTCACATTTCTAGGTAAAATTTCAGTTTACAAATAAGATGCTATGATTTGATGAATAATGTATTAACAAACTATGATACGTGTAAGTTATTTAAAAAGGTTGGTCCTAAACAAGAAAGTAAAATACGTGAAGTCTGCCTTTGGCCACTGCTGTCCCTGGTGATGTTCTGTTCCAGGGAATACTTTCTCTCAAGCTGCTCATGTCCTATCTGCTACAGGCATTTCTTTCACATGGGTACCCTGTGAGGTAAACTTCTCTCTACATCTCCTCTTCTTCATGTTGGGGAAACCTGTTTATAGAGCCATGACTTTTGGCTCTTATTGACTTCTTTCTCCTCCCTGGAATACAGAAATGACATGGCATTCCACTAGCCGAACTGGACCAGGGGGCAGCCTCCAGACTAAACGCTAAAGGTTAAAGATGGTAAGCATCAAGACCGAAGGAGATAATCCCTCACCCTCATCCTTTCCAACCTGGGCCTGGAAGAATGACTCCTGCAAAGAAGGGTGGCAAGAAGAGGGACTGCCATCAATGAAGTGGTGACCAGAGAATATACCATCAACATTCACAAGCACATCCATGGACTGGGGTTCAAGACGCCTGCCCCTCAGACACTCAAAAAAATTAGAAGTTCTCCATGAAGGAGATGGGAACTCCAGATGTGCACATTGACATCAGGCTCAACAAAGCTGTCTGGGCCAAAGGAATCAGAATGTCCCATACTGGATCCATGTGTGGTTGTTTAGAAAACGTAATGAGGATGAAGACTCACCAAACAAGCTCTATATGTTGGTTATTAATGTTCCTGTCATCACCTTCAAAAATCTACAGTCAGTGTGGATAAGAGCTAACCACTGTCAAATAAAGTTATAAAACTACAAACAAAAAAGACAGGAGTCCAAGTCCCTGATGACACTGTGGAACTTCCATATAAGTATCAGACCGACACCTTTGAATTTCTCTAACTGAAGTATTTAAGTCAATGATATTTGAGTTTTCTCTTACATGCACTTGAACCTAATCTTAACCAATATGCATTTTTGCTGGGGAGGGGGAACCTGGCTGGTTGGAGGACAAAGGGGAGGGGGATTGTTCACACCACTGCATCTTCTTTTGAAATTCTCAATTTGAACCATGTGAATGTTTTACTTAGCAAAAATTAAAATTAATTAAAATATAGATTCTT
This sequence comes from Neophocaena asiaeorientalis asiaeorientalis, assembly GCF_003031525.2. Taxonomy (NCBI): domain Eukaryota; kingdom Metazoa; phylum Chordata; class Mammalia; order Artiodactyla; family Phocoenidae; genus Neophocaena; species Neophocaena asiaeorientalis. The sequence goes on from NW_020175414.1 coordinate 5,415,203, forward strand.
AAAATATTAATAAAATACTATGCCTGAAATATTACAAACTATTAACATTTAATGAAAACATTTAGGTTTATTCTATGAAAAAAGTTCATAAAAATCTGGAAATAACTTATTTTAATAAATATGGGCAATGTATAATAATATAAACCTCAATAGTTTCTTCTGTAAAACACGGAAGTACATCAGGCCAGGAAACGCTGTGTCACCTTTGTAACAAAGGCAGGTTCCACATGTGGTTGGTGCTCAAAAATGCTGGTTGAACGAATAAAATGTCATAAAATATATCACCAACGCAAGGGTTCTCCTCTGTATGTGCCTGTCAGTTATCTATAAAGCTGAATGTATGAGAAAGACTTTAGGCAAACAGAGAGGAAAATGACTAGAATTTTCGAAGCTTAGCAGAATACAGTTCTTGGTAGTTATTTAAGCTAGTAAGTAAATATTTTAAGCCCATTTATTTATCTGCCCCAATAACTCATTTTCATTGACTGACTAGCATATATAACAATCCCAAATGAAATTTTAAGAAGTATTTATGTGGGGTGAGGCATACAGGTGCTATTAAAGAAGTATTGTAGGAACTTAGCCCTAATTCCCATGATTTTTATTTTTCTAAGATTTTTACCCTATTAAAGCAATCCAAAATAATGCAACTTACTAAATGTATACTTGGCTGAATTTTCATATTGAAAAATTCCACAAATAACTCTCTAAACATTACATAAGTCAAGATTTTTGAATTATATTTTACATTTATACTATAGCACATCTTTTTTTGTTCTATTTAAGAAAAAAAAATCATCCGTTTTCCCACAAGGGATTGTTAACAATTATAACCAACTTATATGAAAATTTGATTAGAAAAGCTCAAGTGGAATTTGCAGGTATGGCCTTTTTACTGAAAGAATCCATGAAACTTGCAAAAGATTGATAGTAATGTGTAACTTACTTTGTCAGTTTCATTTTTTTTCATGTCTCGGTAATAAATATTATTTTGATAAATAAAGATGATTTTTATTGCATTTATTTCACTGTGATTTTTATACAACAATGGCTCCTCAAGTAATATAAAAGGAGGAACCATACTTCAGTACTCAAGCTGTTAACTCATGTTTCTTTTAAAGTTATTTGTCAACATTTCCACAACTGTATAAGAACCAGGTGAATCAATGATGTGGGTTTCTCTAATTCCTACCAAATGAAAATCCAGTCCTGTAAATAACCCTGTAAGTATTTCTGGACTATCACTAATTCTACCCTATTTGCCTCTCACTATTGCCTTAGGAACCTTTTCGCTTTGGGTCTAATTGAAAAATAATGGTTAATGACAGAGAAAAGAGGATGTACCATCCAAAGAAAACTTGGGTGGATTTGCGTATGCCCCACTTGGCATCAATCCAGCCATAACAGTAGGTGAAAAGGGAAGGAATTCCAGTCCCATCAGGTTACTTGCTTGTGTCTGGAGGAACCAAAACAGAAACAAGGTAGATTAGTTCTGAGAACAGTTTCTGAGCACCATCAAAGTAACGGCCAGAATGGTGCTGGCAGCTCATGCCCTTTCAGGAGCATCAGAAGCAAGGCAAACACTTCTGAATAAAGATACAACCATATAAAGAAGCATGACATAAAACTGTTGTCAGAACATTGTACATAAGACATGTCATTACCCCTGTCAAAGATTCTGTGTTCAAAGCCCTTAGGAATTCAAGGTCAGAAAAAAAAACTTGCCACTGTTCAAGAATTGGTATATGACCTTACAGACGGAAATACTAATGATCTAACTTACAGAAGGTCCTCAGAAACATTTTCCAAAAAGCGTCTGACAGCCTTATGACATGGTCTTTACTGATTTTTCCCTTCTGTAGGGGGCAGATTAATCAATAAGATGTGATGATTACTTGTGAACAAGGTTATGGAGAACTGACAGTCAACGTCCATTTCAGCCACCTACTACAGTGCCTTCCTGTATTATACTGGCTGGAAAGCTAAGAACCATCTCAAAGATCCCCTCACAGTTTGGATATGATTTGGTTTGGCCAGTCTCCAAACTGCTCAAGGCTTAGAAAGGTGGAAGTAAAGTAGAGGCCGTGTTTTTGCTGGTTTTGCTCACAAATGTGACTTTGGAAGCATCAGCAAGTTCCCAGTATCTGGTCACTAGCTTTGTGGGTGCTGAAAGGGAAGATGGGTATCTGCTATGTTGGGGTAGACAGCAAGGGCCCTGTGCAGTTCTGTAGCTGGCAGTAATGACGGTAGCTTCCAGATCATAGGGACTTTGTGTCAGGAGTGGCGGTGAGGTTCTAGAGCAGCAGCTTCCCAATTGAGCAGGCAGTTCTGTCTCACAGAGGAGGGAGCAATTGCCTTGATGGCCTGTGTCCTGGCTTTGGATATTATTCATAAAACTCAATCTAGAGTGCTTCTTCATTTCTCCCAATGATACTGCAATCCATTTAATATGCCATTATCAGTACTTCTCTGCTTAAACTGAATTCTGGTCTCAAGCTGAACCTCGATCTAAACACGTGCCAGCACATACATACTCCTTCCAAGAAATAAATTTCCAGTTTGTAGTGGAGAGGAAGAGCAATACAGGGTTCAAAGTCTATAGGGAAGGGAGCACTTCAAAATAATGTTCAGGGACTAAAGGATGCTACTCAGCTCTCCTGCACTCAGAATCTTTTGTGCTCTTGGTGACGCTGACATGTGTTCAAGGATGAGAGGCCAATGTTTAAAACAGTTCCTTGATGCAAAGTGTCCAGATTGTTAGTAGAAGTACTTCCAGAATAATATCCAAGATTTAAAACCCCAAGGATAAAAGAACAGTAAGTACAATAAGAACTAAGCTTTTCAGAGTCAGCGAGACCCTACTTCCCAGGACTGTATTTCTGAAGCTGCAGGCCCCTATCAGTTTCCGGAGGCAATGGGGTATTGAGATACGCTATACACACTCCCACCATACAGACTTCCAACTTCCCATAAGATGCTATCTCTCTGGCAATTTTAACTGGAAGCTTAATTTAACTGTACTCTGTGTGTGTGTGTGTGTGTGTGTGTATGTGTGTGTGTTCTTTCCCTACCAATCCATACCTCACTTGAAATAGCCCCTTGATAAAGCTTCCTTTTGTGGTTGATTATCATGTACGGCTTAAAGCTCCTTTGTTAAGTCTCTCCTTGCTAGAAAATAATGTTTTTTCTATCTATCACCATCAACATCTCAACAAAGGTTAAAAGAAGGAAAAAAAAGACTAAGTTTTTGTGATAAAGGGACAGTTCCCTATTACAGTTTGTGAGGCTTAGCCTGCAGGCTGTGGGTAGGGTTGCCAGATTTAGGACAAAAATTTGAATTTCAGGTTAACAATTGTTTCAGATAGATAACAAATAATATCTTTAGTATCAGTAGGTCCCACGTAATATTTGGGATATATTTATATAATATTTTTAAAGTATTTATGGGAAATACTGATATTAAAAAAGTATTCATTGTTTATTAGAATTCAAATTTAACTGACCATCTGTGTTTTATCTGGCAATCCTACTTGTGCAAAACTCCTTGCATGCACTACCACTGCAGAGTGATCTTATTCTATACCAAGCTTAGGGGTCCGAGATTGTCTAAAGGACTTAAGACACCTCCAGATAAAATGAAAGAGCTCAGTGTGGATAATTCATGGCATTTTAAATAATGGGGAATAAAGACTGAAGTAAACTCTCCATTGGCCTTAGACCCTTGGTATTTCCTGGGTTTTGTTTCCTTGAACCTAGATTCAAGTATTCTCTTGCCCAGAGGATGTAGCCCAAGTTTTGGTACTCTAGAACCAGCTCTGCTTCCTTTCTTCCCACTGTCTGTCAGGAAGCTCAGAAATAAATCACAGTACTGACTTTTCAGTTACTTCTCCATGCTTTAAATAGGCAAGGTACCTTAAAATCTTTTAAAAAAGAGAGGGACCATAAAATGCTTACTGAATCAAATGAGCTGGCTTTCCTTTATGGTAGTCATGGATAATCAGTGATAGAAACAGCTCTAAAAATTACAGACAACAGTAGTCACCTTCCTAATTTTTCCACCTGTGGGGAATAAAACATAATTATTTCCTTTACTTTAATAGCTATATGTTAGAAATTTGGCTATACAAGCTTTAAAAGAGTGTAGTGTCCTATACTATTGCTGCTGTGATGAACGTACAACCCAGAGCAGAAAAGCTATTCCAGAGTTTCAACTTTTATTTACTAAGGCATGTACAGGATAACACAGAGAAGAGAGCAGTATATCAAGCAGTTTTGTGTTTTTATTTCTTAAAAGTATTCTGTTACTAAAGTATGAGAAGTGAAAATGTGGTTAAACTTTGAAATGTAATATATATCTGGAATATAAAATAATTTGCAGCATAGTTAAGTTTTGCTCAAGTCTGGAGAGATAACATGAAAAATTCTCAGACTAGCAGTTTGCTGACTAGAAAATCACTGTATTTTCAATCAGCCTAATATGGCAGTTGTTTTTCATAGGCAAAGAAAAGCTAAAGGGAGACTTACAGCCTGTAGATATTCGGCCTAGCTTGGCAAAATTTAGCTGCTAGTTTCTTCCTATCCTTGTTATATGTTTTCCATATGGGACTTATTATTATCAACGAGAAATAACAGAAGCAAACAGAAGCAAGAGGAAAGGTCCAGACTGGCATGCATTAACTGCTTGTCAACTATGGTTTTCCTAATGAATTGCCCTGTTGCTCTGTATCTCACTGATTACAGTACAACAGCTTTCATTAGTCACTGCAAATAAGACTTGGTGCCACCTTATTTACATCCTATTGCAAATAATTAGCATTTCATATTAGAATCATCCAAGGCACTTCTGAACTTACAGCAAGACTATTTGACATCATCCAATACTTTTTTCCACCCTGAACAAGCTTAAAAACAGATTCTGTGCTTTTTAGTTACAATGGTGTCACCAATGAATTCTACCATGGCTTAAATTCCTGCCAACATTGTAGCTGGGGATATCAAAACGCTGCAGTAATTAGACCTTGCAAGCCTGACTTCCCTAGTGGTAGAACTGTCACAGAAGGGGGGAATTGATATTCAAAGTTTATAATAACTCAAACCTCTACAATTATTGCTAGAACACGAATACTACCATTTTCAACAGCAGAAAGTGACTTAAGAAAAATGGCTTATTACAAAGATAAAAGACAGGAAAAAAATAGCATCATACGCTTTGCTGACCAATGTCTTTTCTCTGCTAAAATTTTATAATTACTTATTAAAACTCAAACCTTGATTATTATTAACTTGGGGAGAAAGTATTTCTTTTGAAAACATAGCTGCCATATTTAACAGATTACGAGGTCCATTCTATCACATAAACTAGAACTTCACTTTACAAGTGTTGTATTCTAGAATTAAATATATAGATTTACATATATTATTTCATATAACCAAATTGATAGAAACAATGTTGTACAAAGCCAGTTATTTCCACCCCTATATAAATAATAACTGTGTGTGCATGTATATGTATGGACCTACATATGTATACACATATGTAATTCTTTATATGCAACTGATGTTTTCTCCAGCATGCACATACAATAAGACAGGCATCAATGAATCAAATGATTCTGAATTTCTGTGAATATGTTGTTCACAGATAGAACTAGCTAATCTAAACATAACACCTCGGGATAGGGTAACCATCACCCCCAGGCAGTGGTGGGGTCCATTTGCCTGCTCTCATTTCTCTGACCTCGCCATCGCTGGGCTCTGTACTATGTGTATAGATCCTTATATCTACTTCAGGACCTCATGAGATAATTGAGCCTCCTGGTCCAGCTAACCAACTAAGGAATCCCCAACCCTTTCTGTATTTCTTCCAATTCACTGAGGCACAGATCTAGTGTGAGAGTCTTCAGATGGCTGATCTCGCGACCCCTCACTCATAAGAGTGTTGATCTTTTGGACTCTTCCTGTCTCAGAGTTAACTATCCTCACTAGACATTTGAGAAAAACAGGCAAGTGGGTGTTAAAATGCAATTTACTAATAATGATGGTAATAATAATAAAATTAGCCTTAGGTAATACAGAGAAGTAAACACAAATACATTAAAAATAATAATGTATGACTTTTGGCTAAGAGCTCCCAATGAATGTATAAGAGATTAGAGGCTAGAAATCAATGATGATAATAAAATGTACTCAGTTGATAAAGGCATTTCATACAAATTATCTTTTCTACAAAAAGACTGAAGACCTTCAAAGAAAGAGGGTCTCTTTTTCACATTAAATATTTTATTCTTTACCGTGTCTCTCAGTGGAGGCAGTGAATTAATTCTATCTAAAGAAGCCTCTTCAAAAACAAAGCCAACCTCTGTTGATTTCTTGTAAGGTCACTGTGACCTGCAGGAACAAAGGAGTGTTTATTTCCCCCTGGCAACAGCTAGGTGCTCAAATCCTTAGGGGTATAGGTTGTTGTTTAAGAAACTGGGATAATAATTAGGTCTTATATCCTTGAGGTCACATAAAGCATAGTAAACAATTATTTAATATTCAGGGAAAAGGACTATTAGAACTTGTCTGGGCTGACACACAGTCAGCCTCTTTCCCAAATGTTTGCCTGAAATGAACCGGGAAATTTGGAACTCTTTCCCATAGGAGTCCTTATACTCATTCATCCATTTTTCTCAAGTAAAGGATATGGACAAATGCATGGGTTTGAATCCCACCTTGGACACTTACTAGTTATTTAAACTTGAGCAAGTTATTTAACAACTTTCTGTGAAGTCCCTCTTTTATACATACACACACACACACACACACACACACACACACAAATATAAATATCTATGCCTTATGGGATTTTTGTGATGATGGAGTGAGTTACTACATGTAAGGGCAAAACACTACCTAGCTATATAGTAAGAGCTACATAAATGTTGGCTGTTATTTCTATTGTTAGGAAGATGTGATGTAGAGAAAATAAACCATCGTGAACTTATGCACTTAAAAAAGGAATTTCTTGTCTAGTCTATTACTAAAGTGGGCTGGTTATGGTCTTATGCAGCCAGCCTACCACCATATATAGTTGTCACTTGGTATCCAAGGATACGAGGAACCCAGGGCTCCAGGAACCCTATGGATACCAAAATCCATGGATGCTCAAGTCCCTTATATATAATGGCATAGTATTTACATATAACTTACGTAATCCTGGAACATCCTCCAACATCCTCGGTATACTTTAACTCATCTCTAGATTACTTAAAATACCTGAACCAATGTAAATGCTATGCAAATAGTTGTAAATACAATGTAAATGCTATATAAATAGTTGCTAGCCTGCTGCGAATTCAAGTTTTGTTTTCTGGAACTTTCTGGAATTTTAAAAATATTTTCTTTCTGGAACTGGGTTGAATCCGTGGATATGGAGGGCCAATTGTACATAATTTGACGTGCAGCACTAATGTTCACATTTTGGTCTCTAACAGTCTTCTCCATTAAAGAAAGTGATTCCAAGTTCTACAGCAGGGAAAAAAAATACTCAAAATGAGCCTGGAGCATCTTGTTGCCAAAATGTAAGGACACATTAAAAAACGCCTGGGTCAGTGTTAAAGGATACAGAAACTTGAAGACGGTTCTTACTGGACAAGTCTGACAATTTGGGCATCAAAAAGAAAACAGAGAAATTAGTCTTTTGGGAGTTGAAATATATTCTCTGAGTTTCTTGTTGTTGCTTTGTGTCATAATATCTGGTAAGGCTAGACCTCCACTGGCCTCTCTCTCTCCCTTTTTTTTTTTTTAATATTTTTTCTAGTTTTTGCTTCTTTGTTTTTCCATTTGAATTAGCTTATCTATTTCTAAAAAAAATTCTATGGATAATTTTATTGTAAATGACTTAATGTTGACTGATATCTTTATGAACTAATACATAAAGAATTCCTAGAAAAAAGTAGGAAAAAGACCAAATAACACAACAAAAATAGGAAAAGGATATAAAGAGATGTAAGATATATAAAAATTAAAAGAGAGAAAAGATACTGGTAACATTAGTTGACTCTGAAAAGAAACTGTGTATAAAGGACAAGGGTGGGAGTGAAAGTTTTATAAAGTTTTAATTTTGGACCATAAGAGTGTACTATCTATTAAAAATGAAATTAATTATAAAATAAATACAATCATGGCTTAGTAGAATAAGTTAAGTATGTATAAACAGTAGTCAATTGTGACAATTAAAATGGAAAATTAATATATAGGACATGAAGTAACACAAAAACAGGTGACTATAATAAGATATATAAATTTTTACTAATTTAATACATAAGGAAGTTTTTTGTTGTTGACTTGTAATGTGTCTTTAATGTAATCACAACTATATTCCAAGGATGGAGGTGTGATCTCAATTTGTATGGATGCACACCGCTTTCTCATTTGAGAACATCATTAGTGTGTTGTACACACCTTGTTGAAATGGGAATCTGCCCTGTGGAAATTTAATGCTCTTAATGTAACCAGAAAACATTAATTGTGACAGAAGGGACTGGGTTGAGTCAGATCACGCATACAACCGAATGCCCTGATTTTCAGCGGTCAATACCAAAGATTCTAAATTCTGTCCCTGACTGAGAACAATACAATGCACTCTCTTCTGAACGTTGATGTTAAAGGGAGGCCCAGCCACCAACTGCAGTGACAACACAAGACCACGTGTCTGGGATGGGGTGTTCGGGAGTCATCTTACATCTCTTGTATATATGATTTATAAACTGGATTTGATCCTTGTTCCATAGGGAAGTATTTATACCTAATGAAAAAAAGCCAATACACTTATGTAGGTGAATTTTTCTCCACCTGTATAAAATAGAGAAGCATCTATTTAGGGCACTATAAGTAAGGAACATAGTTCCACAAAGACAGGATATATTGCAAGAAGTAGGAAGAGTTCCAAAGGAGGGCTGCAAGAGGTCAGATAAACCAGTATTTTGGCAGGAGAGTAGACTCTGCTCACTGAACTGCTCTCAGCTCCAGGGAGCTGAAATCTCTGGAGGACGTCACTAATCATGAGATACTCAGAAGGCACAATAATGCACTTGGTGGAGTAAGTTAGAACAGCTTGTGACCAAAACATTCACATGGTGAAGAAAAAAAGCACCAGGTTTCCTGGCAAGGTGTGGACTTTAGAATTTCCACCAATACAGAATGCTGCTGCAAGAGAAGGTGAACTTTGTAAGGTCCATAATGGCAAAAATAGCTAGAGCCCCAGCATCTACGACAGATGCTACCCGGAGCTGCACAATGAACATCTATCTATTGAGTGAATTCTCAGCATTCGACTACAAAACGTAGATGAAGAAACTGTAGAATTTTGTCCAACGGCAAATCATATTTCAGGCTTAAATGTTTAACGCTAATTAATGTCTCATAAAGTTCAAAAGAAAATCCAATCATGTAATTATATTAAAAGAGAACATTTGGAACACTGAGACAAACAAAGCACAACAACAAAAAACAGTGCCATTTTGAAAAATATTAAGCAATCTAATTAGACAGCCACCATACCTACTTCTGTATAACACATTTGACCTACAAATTGTACCTTCACACAATACAGGCAGCTCTGTAATTACAACGATCACCACAGTTAAAAAGCTTAGAAAGAGAATGAGCTAGTAAATCAACGTAGAAGACGTAACTGCCATATTCAAAGACCATGCAAGCCTGCTTGTTATCTATAGTTCCATATAATTATTCCAAAAAAAAAAAAAAAGGAAAACAGCAAGAAGAAACAGAAAGTCAGGTTGCTTGCCTTTTCTTAGCTGAAATGAAAATGTTTGTACCTAAATTTAGAAAGATTTCTAGCTTATTTTCTGCTTGTTTTACTTGAATTTGAAGACTTTTAACATCTAGATAGTCTTTACTGATCATCTGTCAGAACCCTGGTGTCTACGTCACTGAAAATATTTTAAAAGCCTATTATTATGAGAACATTGATCTGATCAATGTTCTGATCATTGTGCTAAACTACGCTGAAACTTTGTAGGATATTAGAGTAATTTAGAACCACAACAGTGAGTTAACAATCTCCAACTTTGACCCTCATTGTTCTGTAAAATTTGATTTGTCATGTTTTCTTTATCTGTACAGAATGCTATTAAAACATCTTTCCTAAGCAGTCCTTTTCCAGAAAAAAAATTTACCTTTTCCTACTCCTTCAAAATTTAGTTCAAATAACATTTTGTTTATAAAGTTTTTTAGTCTATCCATATGCTTTCTCGTTAGTATAATCTAAGTATTTATAATTTTATTTGTTATAATCTGATATTAAGAAGGTTGCTTGTTAATGATGTAATATATACAATTGTGTTTGTCCTGTTTACATTTCAGTCTATACATTCCTTGAAGGCCTGGAGCTCAATTTCTCTTACATCTTAACAGGAGACTGTGGGGTTTGCATTAACTTTTCTTTATAATTAATTAATTATTGGCTGCATTGGGTCTTTGTTGCCGTGTGCAGGGGCTACTCTTCGTTGCGGTGCGCGGTGTCAACACACATGCACACACATACACACACACACACACCTGTATGTTTGCCCAACTGACTGATATATACATGCCTTCAGAAATCTGTTTTCATTCAGACAATGAGGCAGATATAGTCAGTAATTCAAACCTTCTACTGTGTTTAGTTCCTGAAGGTGCTTTATTCAAGGAAACTCAACTTATTTATATTCTTCAAATTCAGGAATCAAGGTCATATATGAAGGTAGATATCTGGTCCATATTATCTCCCTTTCTTTGCTCCCCATTAAAGCACACATTCCCATCAAATGGCTTAGTAATGGAAGTGATATATAATACATGATGTTCTGCATTAAAACAAATATAGTAAGTATTACTTATAGGTAACAGAGTCTTGGGGTAAAAAGAAAAACATGAAAGGCTAGTCTAACCCAACAAAAAGCACCATAAAGTCTGTCAAAAACAAAAACCTAATTTTCTCTTTTTGCTCATCAACATCATCTCATATCAAAAGTTAAAGTTTGCGGGCTTCCCTGGTGGTGTAGTGGTTGAGAGTCCGTCTGCCGATGCAGGGGACATGGGTTCGTGCCCCGGTCCGGGAAGATCCCACATGCCACGGAGCGGCTGGGCCCGTGAGCCATGGCCTCTGAGCCTGCGCGTCCGGAGCCTGTGCTCCGCAACGGGAGAGGCCACAAGAGTGAGAGGCCCGCATACCGCAAAAAAGAAAAAAAAAAAAAGTTAAAGTTTGTGAATTATTGAATTGATGAGTAAATTTGCCCCTCTAGACCATCTGACTTTGCCTCTGAGGGCTCGTGTCACCTCCTCTTCATGTCAATGTCTTGCATGGCTGAGTTGCCACAATCTGCTTTGGTCACTAAAGCTCAAGTCATTCGGAGCCATCAAAACAATTATAACAGCCATTGCTGTCTGACACGGCCAACCAGTGATTGATAACAAAACCTGTCTGCTTTCAGTTCTCATCTGACAGCAACAAACCAGTCCCAGCCTGCTCTTACTGGAATTTGTCATAAATCAATAGCAATTCCACCAGGCAGAAAGGTGCTGGCAACTCTCTTTAGTCCATCTGGCCTCATTTTCTTTTCAAATTTAAAAAATATATAACTATTAAGGTAGATTAATGCCTAAAGTTTATTTCTTGAAGTGTCTAATATTACATGAAAGTAATCTCAGAATTTAACACCACATAATGTTCTTATTCTTTAATTTGATTTTTAAGGTGAATGACTAAAACACCACTAAAACTTTGCAAGAGGAAATTTTAGGTTCAAATGCTACAATTTTATGTATAATAGAGACAAATGACATTTCCTTTTAGATTATTTCAGATCCGACATCATGTATTTAAATGACTATTTAAGAAATATTTCAACAAAATCTCCCCAAACCAGATTTTTTTTTTTACTATTTAGCTATGACATTATAAAATGGACTAAACATTTAAATACAATATTATAAGCAAATATCAGTCAATAAGCATTGAATATTAATTGCATGTGGAAGACTGTACTTTGCAGATATGCATACATAATTTTTTTCTGCAAAAGTTATTACTTATGGACTAAGACTAGTGCCCTTTACATATTTTGTGAAGTTGAATAACACTGAGTTATTTGAAGGAAAAGAAAACAACCCTGATTGAATTTGTAGAACTTGGAGAACACTTTGAGAATTTGTGACACCTCACTATGCAATTTTCAACATCAAAAAATACCTAATAAAAAACCTGGATACATCTGGCATCACTTAGGTAGCAAGCTCATTTAAGCGGGAATGAATGATTCTTGCAGGAATCTTGCACAATAAAAGTAAAACAAAGATCATTCATAATAATACAAGCATTTATATAATATATAATATAAGCATTTATATAAGGGGAGAGGAGAAGGAAAGGGAAGAAACATTAAGGACGTATTTTACATAAGGCACTGATAGGGCCTTTATATACATGATTTCATTGGCTCCTCAAACACCTAAGGTAGACATTTTTATTCCAATTTTCAAAAAAGGACATAGGGGCATGTCAAACTGAATTTGAAGTCAGTTCAACCTGATTTCAATGCCTATATTCTTTGTATGTTCATTTATCATTTACTTACTACTAATTGAGAACCTATTATGTGCTCTATGCTAAACTAAGCATCAGACATAGAAAAATGAATAAAACACAGGCACGGGGACTACAGGTAAACAAAACAGACACCAAACCAGAGAGGTTGTAGCAGCCACGGATATAAAAAGAGAGCATCGCAGTGAGTAAGGCAGTAACAGTTCTACCAGCTCCAAACCCCAACATGTATGTACTCACAAAGCTTGATTTAAATCTCAGTTCAGCTAACTAGATACATGATCTGGGATAAGCTACTCTCCTAGCTTGCCTTTTTCTCACCTATAAAAATGGATTTACCTCAAAAAGGTTGATTTGAGTTTGAAATGAATTAACCTATTCAAGAAAACACTGGGCATTTGATAGTTGCTCATTAAATATTACTTTCACTTCCCCTTTATACACAAATCCTCACCTTCAAACACCTTCCAAGTTTAGTTGCCAATCCTCAGAAACGTACAAGACCTACCTTCTTCACTTAAAATGTAAAATTACCTGATTTATAGAATTCCCTGACCAAAACTGGTACCCGTGGTAACGATGGTTTGAGGTCATTTTAATAAAGATCTTCGTCAGGAAGGTGGCCTGTGAAAGTACAGGGACCACAGCAGTAAGAGGGTGAAGAATGGGGTCTCAGCACCTGGAGTGGCTGCTGAAGAAGTAGGAAGGGCTCAGCAGAGCTGCCTCCAGGAGGACTGTGCTCTACATGTTGGCCAGACCCAGAAGATGCAGACTTGTTAAAGCAGTATCTAAGGTGCTTAAGGCTTGTCGTGTTCCCTTCAGTGCACTTCCTCTCTCCTTCTGCTGGAAAGGGAAGGGGCTGTTATGTTAGGCAGCCCCCAACTGGTAAAGATTTGCCAGACTGTCAAATACTATGACTACCAAGAAGAAAATATGCACAAGAGACTATATTCCTCAATATTATATAATTAAAACCTATAATTCCACTAACCCATGAAGATAGATTTAAGTGCCATAAGGGAATTCTGTAGATCAAGTCAGTTCTGCATCTGTTACAATAACAGTTACAGATTGACCTGAATTTCTCTTACTAAATTTTAGATAGTCAACAATTGAACATTATTACCTATGTCTCTTTTATACTGAAATAGTTTTACCAATACATCATCTGTCCACAAAAACTTGACTGTGTTCACAACCAATGGCTTTCCCACTTCTGGAAGTTTTTTCTTTCCTTGTTTTTTGGTCAAACAGCAGTGAAGCAATTCAACTTCAGATTAAGAACATTTCAGGGGTGAAGTTTAAATTCTCTCCTTACTGGCCTTCCATTTCTCCTGACCATGCTGTAAGGATCTATCTCCCTCATGCTTAGGTCCAAAGTATCAAAACTGACCACTGTTAATAGAGGGATTATTAAAGGGATTTGAAGTTTTGAATCTGCATTTTGTTAAGAAGGTGATCCTCTAGAATAATGTGCTGTATGAAAATAAACTAATGACATTTCATCTACTGAATTGTAATTTGAATCTTGAATGTATTTGACATTCTAATACTACTGGAAGCTGCAAGGTATAGTAGAAAACCCACATTAGATGCAAGAATTAGAAATTCTTTATTCTCTATGTACCCACGTGAGATAGTTAACTACTCCGAGTACCCATTTTCTCATTTATTAACTGGGAATACTAATATCAGCATGTGTGGCTCCTGGTGCTGTTCAGAGGACCAATGACAATACCACCAGTGCCAGTAGCATCAGAAGTACAATACCATCTACGGTTTTTCAGGTCTGTAAGTATCATCTGGACCAAGCATTCTGTGAAAAGCTTTGAAACACAGAATTTAATTAATACCTACAGCAATCTACAAAATACATGCATTTTATGGATTTTAAAGACGAGGATCCTTGAGGCATAGAGAGAGTAAACATTAAGTAAATGTCAAAGCTGGGATTTGAACCCCGGTCTGCTTATCCCAATGCATATCCTCTTACCACAGTGCTACACTGACTCCTGTTAAGCACTACAAAAATGCAACCAAGGGCACTGGAAAATACACAAGAGTGTACGTACTTACATGCCAATCATGGAAGTTTAGCAGACATGCACCACGCACCTTTTTGATACCGTGTATGCACCCTTCTCACCTACTTATTCAAGGTTAGGTTGCAGAATCATCTCAGAATATTCTTTCTTTGTTTCCTTTGAAAACATACTCTTGTCTAAGAACAATTAAGGGACATTTTAAGCACAGAACTCAAGAGATACCTACTTTGGAGTCAGAAAGATCCAAATTCCAATCCATCCCTACCATACTCTACCTATGAGACCATATATTAATGATTTCACCACTCTTTACCTTGGAAATAGGAATAGTCTGACTTGCTTCACAGCATCATTGTAAGAGTTAAGATAAGTAAGTACACAGTGCCTGTCACATAGAGAACGCTCAGTAAACGGTGCCTTCTAATATTAATTACAATGATAGTACTAATGACATTTAATTAGCCTGTGTACTGGGATTTCCCACATGCTATGTCTAACACCCTGGACCAAGGCCTTCTAGAAACTGTAAAATTAGCAAACGATGAACATCTAAGAAGTAATAAAAATGTCATGGAAGAAAGTGAAAGCAAGTTAAATTCTAGCTTTGGTATCTTGAGAAAAATGTCATCAAGTTGTATGTAAAGGTTCAAGAAACTTAACGAGCTTGAATTAGATAACTTATCTATCTTTCCTTTATAAGTTAGAATCATTTGATCTATATTAGAGAAACAATATATTTACTCCTCCTCTCATATTTTTCACACTATAAGGGAAGAGGAGAAGGGGATAGTGGAACAAGAAGATGAATAGAGAAGGTGTCGCCCAAAAGCATGGAGGGCATTTTCTCTGAGCTGGTGAATAGTGGAGTAGCTCTAGGTATCCACAACTAAGGCCAGGAAGGGAAAAGGAACAATGGGGATGGTGAGCAAACTGGGGTGAGGTTAAGAGGTGACCTGGAATTGTAGGGGAGCAAGGGGGCTAGTTATTTCCTGTGCCCCACTCTAGCCATTAACAGGTCATTTTTACAGTTTAACCACCTGTCATCCCTGACAAGACAAACATGATCACCTTAAAGAAAAATTTAAAATCAAGCAGGTGCTATTTAAAAGAAAGATAATAGGTAAAAGGGATAGGGTAATTAGGAAAGAAGAAATACACAGAGAAGTTGTTTTTTTCTCCTTGAATTTCCTCCCTTTACAGGGATATTTTAGGAGTACGTGCATGGAAGACAAAAACACAAAGAGAAAATGTGAGTAAATATAAAGGGAAAAGAAAAAATTCTAATAGTCCTTATGCTATTATACTACTTATTTGAATTTCTCATATCTGCATAATACTACAAATTTAATATTACAGACTTAAGAGTATTTTAGAAAGAAGAATACCAATGAAAGGAATTGCTAGCAATCAGGGAACTGTAAGTATTGCTAGCAATTAGAGACAGGGTTGCAAAATGTTACTTATTTAGATATATATTCCACTTTATAATGCTAAGTTATTTACATAATCTTAAATAAATTAAAAATGATTAGCTAGACTGATAAAGATTTCATACAAGAGTAAAATCTTTAGCCCAATTCAAATATAGCTAATATGCCTAGAGTAAAAGTTTATAAAATAAAGTCTCTTAAATTCCAAAATTGGACCTTTGAATATTATTCAATATAACATGATTTATAAATAGAAGAAAAGAAGTCTGTGGAAATTACTGGGGAAATTATTCATGATTTCTTATTTGATTTTTTGTCGTAGCACTACCTTAAATTGACATAAGAATATTTTTCAGCCTCCTCTATGTCGTTTCAACAAAATAATGCTAAATCAAATTCATGTAGTGTAAAGTAAAAAATATATGAACAACAAAAAATTTTCAAATATTTACACTTTGCTCTTTTTTGACAGTTTGCACTTTAAAGTTATGAATTAGAAATTGTAAAAATTTGGAATTAAGAGCAAAATATGTTTTTGTATGCAGATCTGGTATTAATGTTACAAGAAAAGTGGGAAGAATTAAACGTATTATTGTTTAAAATATATACATAGGATGTGAAGCTAAGGCTTACCGAGTAGAGAGAGAGTTTAGTTAGAGAAGACTGAAAAGTTCTGAAGATGGAGAGTGGTGATGTTTGCACAACAATATGAATGCATTTAATGCCACAGAGCTGTACACTTTGGTTAAAATGGTTAATTTTATGTTACATATATTTTACTACAGTAAAAAATACATATATGAGAAAAAGGATGAAAAATACAAGATAAAGATGTAAATAAAAGGAATAAAAAATAGAAGATTAAAGACTTCATATTCTGAATAGTAGCATTAAATATAGGAGATTAAAAAAAATCTTTTTAAAAAAGCTTTTAGAAGAAAATAACATTTATGACCTTGAGGTAGGCAAGATTTCTTAAACAGGACACTAAAAGTGTTAACCATAAAGAAAGGTTCAATTAATTGGACTACATTAAAATTAAGGTCTTTTTGTTTTAAAAAAATGAAAAAGTAAAAAAGACAAGCTACAGGGTGGAAGAAAATATTTGTATTACATATATCCACCAGAGGACTTGGGTCCAGAATATATCCAGAACTTCTCAAATTAATAGGAAAAAGACAACTTAATAGAAAAAGGGACAAAGACTTAATCAGGCATTTCATGAAAGAGGTTACAAAATTAAAGGAAATACAAGTTAAAGCCCCAATGTAACACCAATACACACCAGTAGAATGGTTAAAATAAAAAAGAACTTTAAAAGACTGGCAACACCAAGTGTTGCTGAGAATATGAGGCAACTGTAATTTCATTCACTGCTGATCGAAGTATAAATTAGTAAGATTTATTTGGAAAATCTTCTGGTAGTATTCGTGAAAGCTAAACATTAGCGTACACTATTATCCAGCAATTCCACTCCTAGGTGTTTACTTGATAGGAATGCATATATCTGTGCACCAAAAGGCATGTTTGAGGATGTTCATAGTAGTACTATTCAGAATAGCTCCAAACTGGAAACCAACCAAAGGTACTTCAACAGCAGAATGGACAAGTTATAGACCATTCAAATAATGGAACATTAGCAGTAAGAATTAGCAAACAGTTGTTCTGTGTAACATCACGATTGACTATAATAGACATGTTGAGTGGAAGAAGGCAAATTCCAAAAGGAACAGACTAATACTCCATTTATACGATGTTCAAAAAGAAGCAACAGTACCCAATAGTCTTGGAAGGCACAGAATGGTTATCCTTGAGAGGTGATGGTGGGGGGAGGGAGCAGAGGAGTTAGGGACTGGAAGGGTCTAGTAATGGGGCTTCTGGGGGTATTGGTGATGCTCTGTTCCTTGGTATGAGTGAGGTTACATGGCATGTTTATTTTGAGAAAATATACTGAGCTATATACTTCTACAATTTGTACCTTTTTCTGCATGTATGTAATATTTCAGTAAAAAGTTCAAAAATGAAACAGCACATTAAAACTTAAAGTAGAAAACAGTTAAATGACAATGTAAAAAAACCCTCAATTTTCAATGAAATAATGGAAAGAATCATAATGCACTAAAAGGCTTATCTGTAAAACACTGAAATGGAGGATGCTAATTGCTGACACATACCCCTGCAGATTTTCAGCAAACACAAATTCTCTAAATTTAAGTTTCAGAGTCCTGAACAGTATTTGATTCAAAAGCCAAATGAAGAAATGGCTGGGGCAAAGCAGAGACAAGTCAGACACCACAATACAGTACAGAATGTGGGCTTGAAGGAGAAATAATGGTGACATACCACCTTCCTAGCCAAGGGAGACAGTTACAGGCAAAGCAGTGACAACACTAGGTTCCAAGACAAAAAGCCTGTGACATAAGAAGCATTACCACAAGCCACAACTACCTGGACACTGAAAAGCAAGAGAAGACCCAGGGCAATAAGAAAATATTTGAAGAGATTTGAATCTCAGCCTGAGACTACACGAACTCACTGTCACCACCCACCCATCTCAATCCCTCCTCATACTATTTCCAGCAATCCACAAATGAGTAGTAATCTAAAAAGACCAGCGTGTGATTTGAATACAGATCCTGCTAAAAGGAGGGAAAAAAAGAGAAAAAGAACAGATCAAGACATGTCTACTCAACACAGTAGGTCATGTTTTTACTTTATTTTATCATATTTTATGTTTATATTGAAGCAGCTTTGACAATTCACCCTTCACGAATTATGACAAGATTCTTCAGAATTGAAGAAATGATAGACTTTGAAGGTGGCAGTGCTCAGAGTGGGAGTTCACATTTTTAATCTTAATGAAATGTTGAATGTGAAATACAGAGGCACCATTCCGAGAACAGGAAGAAACTGCACAAGTTGAAAAGTTTGGGTCACACTGGGAACTGCAAATGGCTCAAGTATAGCCAAGTCGTGGAGTCCGGTGACGGAGCGCAGAAAGGTGAGGCTGGGGAGGTACAGGCAGGATCACGTGAGGGGTTACATTCTGAACCACTGGCATTTACACAGAGCATGAAAATGTCTGTATTTTTGGATGATCTCTTTAGTATTAGTAGTGCAGAGGAGTTAAGTGGATGGGAGGAAACCTGGAGGGAAGGAGAGTAATGGGGATACTATAATAAAACCAACCATCTAGAAATGAGGATGGATGGGAAGAAGGCAGTGGTGTTCAAAGAGAGGGAAGGCCAGGTGTGAGCAACCTCATGGAAGTGGGATAAACTGTACTTGGTGACGAATGCTGTGTGCATGTGGTAGTGGAGGTGACAAAGCAAGGGAGGAGGTTTCCATCATAGGGATGGTAATAAAGGTTGGGTTAGCAGGAGTTAGGATGTAGGATAAGAGGCTCCAGATGCACCATGTGGTGGAGGTGCCTGAGGAATGACTCCCCACGGAGAGAACTCTCTCATCCTAGCCTCAACACTTACAGGTCTGCATGACAGCCCAAACTGAGGACTGTCCTGAAAAAGTATGAAATTTCCTTTTCTGAACATTTTAAAGAGAAAGTGGCCAATTATCTTTCTGTAATGGCTACTCATAGATCTACTGAAGGGTCTCCTGTAGCCTTTTGATTCTGTGACAACTGCTCTTTTCAGAGTCATATAGGGATGCTTGGGGAATTAATGGGATATTTGTAAAACATTTTCATTTCCTTTAAAGTTTTTATTTACAATCCATTTACATACATTTAAATGCAGCTAGAAAAACATTTAAATTCAATTTCCTTTGAAATTACCAAGGGAATGCAAAAGGGAGAATTTAAAAAGCACTTTAATAGAGGAAAAAACTACACACTACAGGTATCACTGTCACTTCCTTGTCTCAAAACATACACACACACACACACACACACACAATCAAGTAAACCGGTGGCAAACCATTTCTTACACTAAGTTTGTATTAGAATCAATTCTTTAAGTTTCTATACTGCTGAAAAACCATATGGGTGCTGGTTACATGGTGAGTTCATTTTGAGGAAATACACTGAACTCATGATTTGTGCATCTTCTGCACGTATGAAAAATTAAATAAGAAAATTGCAGCAACTAAAACTAAAACCTCAACTTTTAAAATGATTAAAAGTGTGATACTCCATGAAGATGTAATATCCAATATCTGGATTCTGATACCAGTCAATTATCCGAAAAATTATGATCTAGAGACAAATTACATTATGGGTAGAAATAATAATAACCATTAAGGTCACTTAATACATATATCTTCTGGGCACTCTGCTAGGTATTAGGGAATGGGAAATGAAGATGATGGTCCCCGCCCTCCAGGAGTTACTATTCCAGTAAGAATGACAACTGCATCGACAAATAACCAGGTGGCACAGGGAGCAGCACAGAGCAGCTGGGATTATTTTTCTTTGACCAGGAGTGGGATGGGAGGTGGGCCTGGAAGGTAACATCTGAAAGGGAGCTTTGAAACGATGTATGTGCCTGACAAGGGAGAAAAAGAATCTCAGGGAGTAAGATATGGAGCGACTAAAATATTTTAGTTAGGGACGAGTAGAGTCGAGTTGATGGACAACTTGTAAAACTCAGGGCATTTTTGTTCCAGAAAGGTTTCTTGCTGCACTTGCTTTCATAAGACCTGACAACTTTATCCTGCCTGGAAGTAAGTATTTTAAAACTTAGTTACTTTTTTGTTGTCTTTCTTTTTCCTCTGGCTTTAACACACAGCCTGAGGTTTGTCAGCATGCTAAACAAGAACAAAGCAAAAGAAAAAAAAAAGATGGAGAAATAGAAGGGAGAAAGGACCAAAACCCAACATGGCAGGGGCCAGTACTATTTCAAGTGTGAATATTGTTTAACCTAGGGGTTAACTATCTTTTAAAAACAGAATGCAAAAGGTTTTAGCAATTCTTCTGCTATATCTGGAGGGTGATCCTTCCAATACTAGAGGAGCACTTGGAATAAGTATTTCAGATAAATAGTTCAAGGGTACTGAGTTCCCTTATAATTTTAGTGGGTAAAGGGAAGAAACGGTAAAGGGAAGTAAAGCCATTCACTAATGGCTGGTGTGGAAGGAAACTCACAATGGAGACAGTGTTGCTAAGCAAACTCTCTAAGATGGAGGCCAGAAGCCATTGAGGAAGCGTAGCTTACACATGTCCCAGTCTGCATGGAATCTCATCTTTTTACCACTTACTGTCCTAATTAAGGCATCCAGAACATTAGCCAGAAACTCAAAATACTTATCAGACTCTTGTCCTGAAAGAACTTGGGACATTCCTGAAAGAACAGCCATTCCTCAAGGACAAATATTTCCTTTCTTGTGTCAGAGTACCGCTTCACGGCTATTGCTTTATAAACCCAACTACTTCTCTTCCCTGAATCTGTGTCTCCCAAATTATAATTCTTAAGACCCCATATAAACTCTTTTTTTACTTGCAGGCTTCTGTGCTTTCTTTTCTTTTTTCTTTTTCAGTTGACACTGGTGTGTGCAATAGAGATATTCCTTGTTCAACTGAGAATTACCTGCGAGCCAATGGTTACCAGTTCCCAAGTGTGTGTAATATATGAGGCAAAACGAGGTTGCGAATTGATTAGTATTTATCCAGTGCTGGTACTCCAAAAGACAAGCTCTGCATTGTCTGGATTATGGAAAGCCTTGGTTCCCTTACCTCTAAGAACCATAATCAGCTTAGAAGGATCTGAAACCATGACTCCTCGGATTCTCCATTGAGGATGAAGACTTGGTGTTGTAGATTGGTTCAAGATGGCGGAGTAGAAGGACGTGTGCTCACTCCCTCTTGCGAGAGCACTGGAATCACAACTAACTGCTAAACAGTCATAGAAAGGAAGACACTGGAACTGACCAAAAAAGATATCCACATCCAAAGACAAAGGAGAAGCCACAGTGAGGTGGTAGGAGGGGCGCAATCACAATAAAATCAAATCCCATAACTGCTGGGTGGGTGACGCACAAACTGGAGAACACTTATACCACAGATGCCCACCCACTGGAGTGAAGGTTCTGAGCCCCACATCAGGCTTCCCAACCTGGGGGTCCGGCAACAGGAGGAGGAATTCCAAGAGAATCAGAGTTTGAAGGTTAGCGGGATTTGATTGCAAGACTTCCACAGGACTGGGGGAAACAGGGACTCCACTCCTGGAAGGCACACACAAAGTAGTGTGCGCATTGGGACCCAGGTGAAGGAGCAGTGACCCCATAGGAGACTGAACCAGACCTACCTGCTAGTGTTGGAGGGGCTCCTGCAGAGGCAGGGGGGTGGCTGTGGCTCACCGTGCAGACAAGGACCCTGGCAGCAGAAGTTCTGGGAAGTACTTCTTGGTGTGAGCCCTCCCAGAGTCTGCCATTAGCCCCACCAAAGAGCCTGGTAGGCTCCAGCGTTGGGTTGACTCAGGCCAAACAAGCAACAGGGAGGGAAACCAGCCCCACCCATCAGCAGAAAAGCAGATTAAAGTTTTACTGAGCTCTTCCCAGCAGTGCAACACCCAGCTCTACGCACCACCATCCCTCCCATCAGGAAACTTGCACAAGCCTCTTAGATAGCCTCATCCACCAGAGTAGACACAGCAGAAGCAAGAATAACTACAATCCTGTAGCCTGTGGAACAAAAAACACATTTACAGAAAGACAGACAAGAAAAGGCAGAGGGCTTTGTACCAGATGAAGGAACAAGATAAAAACCCAGAAAAACAACTAAGTGAAGTGGAGGTAGGCAACCTTCCAGAAAAAGAATTCAGAATAATGATAGTGAAGATGATACAGGACCTCAGAAAAAGAATGGAGGCAAAGATCGAGAAGATGCAAGAAATGTTTAACAAAGACCTAGAAGAGTTAAAGAACGAACACCTAGAAGAATTAAAGAACAAACAAACAGAGATGAACAATACAATAACTGAATTGAAAACTACACTAGAAGGAATCAATAGCAGAATAACTGAGGCAGAAGAACGGATAAGTGACCTGGAAGACAGAATGGTGGAATTCACTGCTGCAGAACAAAATAAAGAAAAAAGGATGAAAACAAATGAGGACAGCCTAAGAGACCTTTGGGACAACATTAAACACAACAACATTTGCATTATAGGGGTGCCAGAAGGAGAAGAAAGAGAGAAAAGACCCGAGAAGATATTTGAAGAGATTATAGTTGAAAACTTCCCTAACGTGGGAAAAGAAATTGCCACCCAAGTCCAGGAAGTACAGAGAGTCCCAGGCAGCATAAACCCAAGGAGAAACATGCTGAGAAACACAGTAATCAAACTGACAAACATTAAAGACAAAGAAAAATTATTGAAAGCAACAAGAGAAAAACGACAAATAACATACAAGGGAAGTCCCATAAGGTTAAAAGCTGATTTCTCAGTAGAAACTCTACAAGTCAGAAGGGAGTAGCATGATATATTTAAAGTGATGAAAGGGAAGAACCTAGAACCACGATTACTCTAACCGGCAAGGATCTCATTCAGATTCCACAGAGAAATCAAAAGCTTTACAGACAAGCAAAAGCTAAGAGAATTCAGCACCACCAAACCAGCTCTACAAAAAATGCTAAAGGAACTTCTCTAAGTGGGAAACACAAGAGAAGAAAAGGACCTACAGAAACAAACCCATAACAATTAAGAAAATGGTAATAGGAACATACATATCAATAATTACCTTAACCGTGAATGGATTAAATGCTCCAACCAAAAGACAGAGGCTTGCTGGATGGACACAAAAACAAGACCCATATAAATGCTGTCTACAAGAGGTCCACTTGAGACTTAGGGACTGAAAGTGTACAGACTGAAAGAGAGGGGATGGAAAAGGCTATATTCCATGCAAATAGAAATCAAAAGAAAGCTGGAGCAGCCACACTCATATCAGGTAAAATAGACTTTAAAATACAGAAAGTTACAAGAGGCAAGGAAGGACACTACACAAAGATCAAGGGATCAATTCAAGAAGAAGATATGAAAATTATAAATATATATGCACCCAACACAGGAGCACCACAATATATAAGGTAACTGCTAACAGCTATAAAAGTGGAAATAGACAGTAACACAATATTAGTGGGGGACTTTAACACCTCACTTACACCAATGGACAGATGATCAAGACAGAAAATTAATAAGGAGACACAAGCTTTAAATGACACAATTGACCAGATAGATTTAATTGATATTTATAGGACATTCCATTCCAAAACAGCAGATTACACTTTCTTCTCAAGTGCACACAGAACATTCTCCAGGAAAGATCACATCTTGAATCACAAATCAAGCCTCAGTAAATTTAAGAAAATTGAAATCATATCAGGCCCATCACTCTGAGATTAGAAATCAATTACAGGGAAAAAAAGCATAAAAAACACAAACAAGTGGAGGCTAAACATTACATTACAAAATAACTAAGAGATCACCGAAGAAATCAAAGAGGAAATCAAAAAATACCTAGAGACAAATGACAACGAAAATATGATGATCCAAAACCTATGGGATGCAGCAAAAGCCGTGCTAAGAGGGAAGTTTATAGCAATACAAGGCTACCTCAAGAAAGAAGAAAAATCTCAAATAAACAATCTAACCTTACACTTAAAGGAACTAGGGAAAGAACTACAAACAAAACCCAAAGTTAGGAGAAGGAAAGAAATCATAAAGATCAGAGCAGAATTAAATGCAATAGAAACAAAGAAAACAATAACAAAGATCAATAAAACTAAAAGCTGGTTCTCTGAGAAGATAAACAAAATTGATAAACCATTAGCTAGACTCATTAAAAAAAAGAGGGTGAGGGCTTCCCTGGTGGCCCAGTGGTTGAGAGTCCGCCTGCCGATGCAGGGGACACGGGTTCGTGCCCCGGTCTGGGATGATCCCACATGCCGCGGAGCGGCTGGGCCCATGAGCCATGGCCGCAGAGCCTGCGCATCCAGAGCCTGTGCTCCACAACGGGAAAGGTCACAACAGTGAGAGTCCTGTGTACCAAAAAAAAAAAAGAAAAAGAGGGTGAGGACTCAAATCAATAAAATTAGAAATGAAAAAGGAGAAGTTAAAACAGACACCGCAGAAATACAAAGCATCCTTTGTATTTCTTCCAAGACTGAAACCAGAAGAAAGAAAATATGAACAGAACAATCACAAGTAATGAAATTGAAACTGCGTTTAAAAATCTACCAACAAACAAAAGTCCAGGACTAGATGGCTTCACAGGTGAATTCTACCAACATTTATAGAAGAGCTAACACCCATCCTTCTCAAACTCTTCCAAAAAATTGCAGAGAAAGGAAAACTCCCAAACTCATTCTCTGAGGTCACCGTCACCCTGATACCAAAACCAGACAAAGACACTACAAAAAAATAAAATTACAGAACAATATCACTGATGAATATACATGCAAAAATCCTCAACGAAATACTAGCAAATATAATTCAATAGCACATTAAAAGGATCATACACCATGATCAATGGGATTTATGCCAGGGATGCAAGGATTCTTCAATATATGCAAATCAGTCAATGTGATCCACCATATTAACAAGTTAAAGAAAAAAAAAAAGATCATTTCAACAGATGCAGAAAAAGCTTTTGACAAAATGCAACACCCATTTATGATAAAAACTCTCCAGAAACTGGGCATAGGGGGAACCTACCTCAACATAATAAGGCCATATATGACAAACCCACAGCAAACATCATTCTCAATGGTGAAAAACTGAAAATATTTCCTCTAAGATCAGGAACAAGACAAGGATGTCCACTCTCACCACTATTATTCAACATAGTTTTGAAAGTCTTCTCTGATTTTGGGAATCAGAGAAGAAAAAGAAATAAAAGGAATACAAATTGGAAAAGAAGAAGTAAAAGTGTCACTGTTTGCAGATGACATGATACTATACACAGATAATCCTAAAGATGCCACCAGAAAACTAGCAGAGCTAATCAATGAATTTGGTAAAGTTGCAGGATAGAAAATTAATGCACAGAAATCTCTTTCATTCCTATACACTAATGATGAAAAATCTGTAAGAGAAATTAAGGAAACACTCCCATTTACCACTGCAACAAAAGGAATAAAATACCTAGGAATAAACCTACCTAGGGAGACAAAAGACCTGTATGCAGAAAACTGTGAGACACTAATGAAAGAAATTAAAGATGATGCAAACAGATGGAGAGATATACCATGTTCTCATATTGGAAGAATCAATATTGTGAAAATGTGTATACTACCCAAAGCAATCTACAGATTCAATGCAATCTCTATCAAATTACCAATGGCATTTTTTACAGACCTAGAACAAAAAATCTTAAAATTTGAATGGAGACATGAAAGACCCCGAATAGCCAAAGCAGTCCTGAGGGAAAAAAACGGAGCTGGAGGAATCAGACTTCCTGACTTCAGACTATACTAGAAAGCTACAGTAATCAAGACAATATGGTACTGGCACAAAAACAGAAATATAGATGAATGGAACAGGATATAAAACCCAGAGATAAACTCATGCACCTATGGTCAACTAATGTATGACAAAGGAGGCAAGGGTATACAATGGAGAAAAGAAAGTCTCTTCCGTAAGTGGTGCTGGGAAAACTGGACAGCTACATGTAAAAGAATGGAATTAGAACACTCCCTAACACCATATACAAAAATAAACTCAAAATGGATTTGAGACCGGCCACTATAAAACTCTTAGAGGACAACATAGGAAGAACACTCTTTGATGTAAATCACAGCAAGATCTTGTTTGATCCACCTCCTAGAGTAATGGAAATTAAAACAAAAATAAGCAAATGGGACCTAATGAAACTTAAATGCTTTTGCAAAGCAAAGGAAACTACAAAGAAGATGAAAAGACAACCCTCAGAATGGGAGAAAGTATTTACAAACGAATCAATGGACAAAGGATTAATCTCCAAAATATATAAACAGCTCATGCAGCTCAATATTAAAAAAACAAACAACTCAATTGAAAAATGTTCAGAAGACCTAGACATTTCTCCAAAGAAGACATACAGATGGCCAAGAAGCACATGAAAAGCTGCTCAACATCACTAATTATTAGAGAAATGCAAATCAAAACTACAATGAAGTATCACCTCACACAAGTTAGAATGGGCATCATCACAAAATCTACAAACAACAAATGCTGGGGAGGGTGTGGAGAAAAGGAAACCCTCTTGCAGTGTTGCTGGGAATATAATTTGATACAGCCACTAGGGAAAACACTATGGAGGTTCCTTAAAAAACTAAAAATAGAATTACCATATGATCTAGCAATCCCACTACTGGGCATATACCCA
Organism: Neophocaena asiaeorientalis asiaeorientalis; assembly: GCF_003031525.2. Taxonomy (NCBI): domain Eukaryota; kingdom Metazoa; phylum Chordata; class Mammalia; order Artiodactyla; family Phocoenidae; genus Neophocaena; species Neophocaena asiaeorientalis. Next base: position 5,442,586 of record NW_020175414.1, read on the forward strand.
GAGAAAACCATAATTCAAAAAGACACATGCACCCTAATGTTCACTGCAGCACTATTTACAATGGCCAGGTCATGGAAGCAATCTAAATGCTCATCGACAGGTCAATGGATAAAGAATATGTGGTACACATATACAATGGAACATTACTCAGCCATAAAAAGGAATGAAATTGGGTCATTTGTATAGACGTGGATGGATCTAGAGACTGTCATACAGAGTGAAGTCAGAAAGACAAAAAGAAATATCGTATATTAACACATATATGTGGAACATAGAAAAATGGTACAGATGAACTAGTTTGCACAGCAGAAATAGAGATACAGATGTAGATAACAAACATATGGATACCAAGGGGGAAAAGTGGTGGGGTAGGGGTGGTGGTGTGATGAACTGGGAGATTGGGATTGACATATATACACTAATATGTATAAAATGGATAATTAATAAGAGCCTGCTGTAAAAATATAAATAAAATTCAAAAAAAACCAAAAACGAGGTTGTACCTACGTATAAATATAGATTAAGTTGTCACTCAGTATAGTCCCATTCCCAATAGCCCAGACTTTGTTGAAACAATGAGCTGCTAATAGCTCGGAAACTGCAGGCTGGACCTAGAGTCGTCCTTCTCAGCTCTAGGTGAACTGTCACTAGTAAACTGACTAAAAATGAATGCATATAATCAATGCACACTTTAGGGTTTTCTAAAAATTATTTTTTAAACGAAGAAATTTTCTAATGAAATTTTAGCCAATTATGTCTGTTGTGTTTGTTTGGCAGTTTCCGCTAATGTTGAAAATATGTTTCAAGCTAGTCTAAGTAAATAGTCTGGAAGGATATGGATTGAAAATGAATCTTTTCAATCTACTGGTTCATGCAGTCACAATTATTTTTTTTTTGTACTCTGGGGTATGCTTTTTTTTGTTTTGTTTTGTTTTGTTTTTTTGCGGTACACGGGCCTCTCACTGCTGTGGCCTCTCCTGCTGCGGAGCACAGGCTCCGGACGCGCAGGCCCAGCGGCCATGGCTCATGGGCCCAGCTGCTCCGCGGCATGTGGGATCTTCCCGGACCGGGGCACGAACCCGTGTCCCCTGCATCGGCAGGCGGACCCTCAACCACTGCGCCACCAGGGAAGCCCTGGGGTGTGCTTTTTAAAGAACTTTTTAATACCTTAAAAACAGCAATTCTGTCCATGTTCTGTATTGCTAAAAATTTATTTCCAGTCAATAAGACTTACATTACCTATTTAACATCGTTTTTTAATTTTATATATCTGTTATAATCAGATATTGGAAATATTTTCATTTTAAAGAAAAACAAACATCAAAAAAGAACCAAAATGAAAAATATGAGCCAGTCAGTTGTGAATATTTCTGGAATTGACATCAACATTTTAAGACTTTTTTTTTCACATTGAAACCTGATATTAAAAGGTAAGAGAGATTACCCCCAGACCATTGTTTCCAAAATGTTCTTTCTCCAACTAGGGGTATCTTACGAACACAATAATCATCTTAGAAATTTATTGAGAAACAGAGAACCTACCCCCAGAGGCTCTGCTTCAGTAGGTCTGGAATGAGGCTTCCCAATGATTATGACACACAGCAAGGTTTGGAACCACTGATAGTTTTTCTCATTATGTATAATTTATAGAGTGCTAGTTTCTGGCTTTTGACTAATCATTTTCATGTAATGACTGACAAGAAAAAAATGAGTCTAACTTTTAAAAATTTAACCTTGAACTATCATCCAAAAGTTATAAAATCATGCTAAGTTTCAAAAAAGAAAAAGGAAAAAAGAATATATAATTAGTAGGTGGAATCATTAATTTTTCACCAGTTTTCTTAGGAGCAAATGCTGGGCACAATGAAAAAGAATGTTGAACTGTGAATAAGACATGTTTGGCTAAAAGTAATTGAGAAATAACTGTAAAAATGAGCCAAACTGTAAACCACAAAACTACTAAAAAATATCTAACAGGTTGCCAAGGTGATCCATGTTACCAATTACCAATACATGAAAAAAAAAAAAGCCCACAAAAAACGCCACCATTATTCAGGACTGTCAGTGAGGTGTATGTACTTAAGGAATGGACTTCCCGATAATGTCCTTGGAAGGCTTGACTGTGGCATAGATCAAGAATCTTCTAATAAATATCCATATGAGGTACAGATTTTGCAGCTACATTTTTAAGTCAGGCTGCCTCCATCTATGTATTGCTAGAATGGTTCATCAGTCTTCCAGGGAGAAACACAGTGGGACATACCTTCTTTGAGCTTCCTTGATTTAAAAGAAGGGACAAGGAGTGAGTGGTCTGAGCCGGGGGTAAAAACGAATTTTAAAACTTAGGTCACTCATTCCCTCATTTTCCCAGTGGGGTGGTTCTTTTAAGCCATCAGGCTCTGTCTTCCCCGCTGACGCCCACCCACCTCAGAAGAAATCTCAAGCTGAAATGGAGGGCCACCTAACTTCATGACTGCTCAGACACATCTCCTCTCGGGTTTCCTGGCACACACCCTAGCAGGCGCTCTCTCTTCAAGAGGCCAACTATCTCACATGTGATCTATCATTTCAGGAAGTGATTATCCTGTCACCCACACCAGACTGGGGCCAGGAGAAGCAGCTTGGGCCCTGGATTCCGTCTCCTCATAGTCAACTCCTCCTTCCCAGGTGATAGTCCTTGTTGTAAGACTCACTCCAATCAAGTAACCTGATTCTAAAAGCCTGTGTACTGTCACGTCCACTAGAAGTTGTTTGGGAATGCTTTGGTTTGTTTGGCCCAAGTGAGCAAGATGTTGGCATCCTGTATCACTAAAAGCAAAGGCCTACAGAGAACCCAATAAGACAAGCTGGGCTGCAGGTTTCTACACTGGGAGGCTCTGGAACACAATCAGCAGTGGTCTGGGTCTGCCCCTGGAAGAAAGTTGGTGGGGGCTCTAGGTACCACAAAGAGCTGGCTTTCCGGATGAGGTTTAACATTCATACGATGTGCTTTCAGAACACTGCTTGATATCAGAGCACTCCTCATCCCATATTCAGATTTTAGGACTTTCATCTCTCTGGCCATTAAGAGAAAGAACTTTGGTTGAGTGAGGATGGATGGTCTACTCTGATTTCTCCAGAGGGCTACTGTAGACCAATCGTGATGGAAATCTACCGTGCCGTTTATCATCCAGTCCACTGCTAAGCTATATGTTAACACAAATTCTCTCTACCAAAAAAATAAAAGAAAAAAAATGGATGCGCAGCCTCATGGTAAGGTTAGACTTCATTTATTCTCTGAACACTATGGGAGAAGTCATGATTGGTAGTAAATTTGACAGTAAGGAACTTTGTTGACTGAGGAATTAAGAGCATTAATAACAAATAAGCTCTTTTCTCATTTATTATACTGAGAATGCAGTGTTTTAGAAGTACAACCAAATATTTTAAAGTTGAGGATTTAGTAAAAATAACCTTTAAAAGAATATTCCAAAAAAGCTTATTAAGGAATATCTGAGATACCTTATATATAAAATTCACAAAAAAGATATATACATTTAAAAAATAGTATTTATGGGCTTCCCTGGTGGCGCAGTGGTTGAGAGTCCTCCTGCCGATGCAGGGGACACGAGTTTGTGCCCCGGTCCAGGAGGATCCCACATGCCGCGGAGCGGCTGGGCCCACAAACCATGGCCGCTGGAGCCTGTGCTCCGCAACGGGAGAGGCCACAACGGTGAGAGGCCCGCGTACTGCAAAAAATAAAAATAAATAAAAAAAACAATATTTATTATATAGTTTATAGGTATTTTCTTGTCTTAATTAAAAATTATTAAAAGAAGAAAATAGTACATCTTAGAAAATTTCAACAAGTAAATTTCAAGTCTTTCCTCCTTGGAATTTATGGACTGAATATCTAACCAGTGGGATGGGACTAATTTGTTTAGTCTTTGAAGCACACAAATGACTTACTATGCTCACTATCATAGGACACTAATTTCTTTCAGGGCACTGAATGATATTCAGGTAGTTGCCTCCCTGGAAAGAGCAGGACAAGCAATAAAATTATTAAATACACATAGAGTTCTTTCAAGGAAGAAAAAAAAAACCAACATTGAATTGAAAGGCCTTCTTTCCCTACTTGCCAGTAAAAAGAGGAATCTGTAGTTATGATAGGGCTATCTTTATACCAATTCTGACCATCTCAATACAAACAAATATACAGCTATGGTGAGGAATAGCTTGCTAAAACAAGCCTATGATACTAGTTCCTCTACATTTTAAGGACATTTCAGCCAGGATGTACCTTTAGTCTATTCAATTAAGAGACACATACGTTAAATTTATACCTAAAAAAATACTTTGAAATTTATTACTATGTTTATACAGTAGCTGCTTTTAAAAATCTCATGAACTTGACTATTTCTAAGGATCAACACACTTTTAAAGGGAAGCTATAATAGTATAATTGTGCCTCACATGTTTTCTCTTACCATTATAATATTTTTTTCTTCCCCAAGTACCTATAACAATTAGGCTTTACAATGAATTATGAGCCAGGTTAATAACATTTTCTCAAATTAAAGTAGCAGGAGAGACCACGCAATTTGTAGATATCACTTGGTCATTTATTTTTCAAAAGGGGTCTGTTCTCATTTATGTTGAGTTGATTTTCAGTTTCAACACATTTCTGGCAACTAAATCATAAGTCTCTAAAAATAAGGTTTTATAAAGAGAGGGGGGAGTTACCAGTATCAACTGAATCTAATACCTATATGAATTACAATTGGTTGGTTCTAGCCAAATGAATTATTTTACCTTAGGCCACAGTACTGCAGTTTCAGATGGAAATAAAAGGAAGAACCATTGATCTGTCTCCTACAGCCTCTGGGCATTCCAGTACTGCATTTAGCCTGGATAAACAGTTGTTATGATATGCCTACCACCTACCTCTGAGGGACTGGTGTCAAATTAATCTCCATGTCATCAGTACCTTCTCAACAGGTTTTAAACAGTCTTCTCTTTTTCTCTAAGTCCCAGATCAACAGTTGTCAGGGTCTGAGTCAAGCTGTGCTTCTGCCCACAGTGGCACTGTCAGCACTGTCAGCTACTCAAATAATTTTTTAAGCAGAGCAGCCGGTTGCCTTCAGCAGCAATGCTTTTGGGGGCACTTCGTGCTGTTCACCCAGAGTCTCTGGCTGCTCTACAACTGTGCTAGTTAAGGGATCGACAGAAGGAACAACAAATGGCTACAATTAGCATTCGCCCTGCTCTCGCAAAAGAATTTCATTGCTATGGCAACGGGAGTTGCCCAGACAACATAGGGCTTTGGCTGAGAATAGTGTACTGCATTATACCAAGAACAGAACAAAATAGCCAGAGATCAGGCTCTCGCTTCACGGCACAAAGATCTCTGCCACCATATTTAAGTTTAATTAACGAGAGCTGATTTCTTAATTTTGTAAGACAAGGTTCTGGCTGCTAATAGCCTGAAACAAAATATCATTATTGATCCATTCTTTTAAAACTCCAGTAAAATAATTAGAGTGATCACATTAGGTGATCACATTAGATTCGTCTTAACTTGATTTTTCTATTTCCTACCTTAAGAGGCAGGCTTTACTTATATTGCTGTTAACAGTGTTATTTACAAACTCATTTTTCCCTCAATCAGTTGCTATGATAGAAATGTATACAATGTTTGAAAAATTAACAGGAGCTTCCTTACACCTGGATGGATATTCAACCAAGCCTTAGCTGTGTGTAATTTTAGGAAGGAACAACAATATCTAAGCAATTTATATCAAGAGCTACAATCGTACAGTTATAGAAAATCATTTAAAATCAAACAGAAGCCTGTTTATCACTGTTTTTAAAGTAAACTTTTAAAGCAGAAAGCTGAAAATGTCTTGAAATCGGTTTGGTAGTAATACAAGTAAAATGGAAAAAATTAATCTAAATGACACAGAAATAAGCTACCTTGGCTACCATTAAATGGCTCTGCATTCAAGCTACATAACTGGATCAGCCCCACGCATAGTCATGTAAACCATTCTGTGGATATGATCCAGGAGCACTTTTTAATGAGCCATGAAGGGGAGGATGTACAGGCAGCATGGGACAATGAGGTTAGTTGCTATTATTTGGCAGATGACGATCCTCTTTTCTAAAATTTCCAAAACTCAAATATTTCCCCCTCCCAAACCAACATTCCTGTCAGCACGGGACCAAATATTATCATCAATAATAACAGTGAACATTTATTGAATGCACAGTGTTTTGTATGGCTTGTTAAATTCAGTTTTCACAATTACCCTATAAGGTGGGCATAGTTTCCACCCACTGACATATGATGAAACCAAGGTGCAAAGAGATTCAGTAACTGCCAGCATATAAGCAGAAAAGCTGAAATTCAAAACTAGGTCTATCCTATAGTATTCTCTTTATTTCAGCTATATTGTGTTACACCACAACTACTAATGTAGTAATTTTAAAGCTTCAGTCTTTTTTGAGAACAACAGTAAGTACAAATTCTAAAATGGGAAAAGTCTAAATGAAAACAAAATTAGCAGTACATATAATAAGCATAATGATGCTCAATTTAGTCATATTTCTTAATTATCTGGGGATATGGATTAGTCGGCGTGAAGAGAGAGAGAGAGGAACTCTCACTGAGCATATTAGTTACTGGTTTTGGTACAAAATGTCTGAAAACATACATACAAACAATCTGACCAGAAATTATAACCCTTAACTTATGTAGACATTTATTTTCATTTTATAAAAGATTATTTTTAAATTTATTATTTATTTATTTATTTTTGGCTGCGTTGGGTCTTCGTTGCTGAGTGCGGGCTTTCTCTAGTTGTGGCGAGCGGGGGCTACTCTTTGTTGTGGTGTGCGAGCTTCTCATTGCAGTGGCTTCTCTTGTTACAGAACACGGGCTCTAGAGCGCAGGCTCAGTAGTTGTGGCGCACAAGCTTAGTTGCTCCACGGCATGTGGGATCTTCCCGGACCAGGGCTCGAACCCGTGTCCCCTGCAATGGCAGGCGGATTCTTAACCACTGTGCCACCGGGGAAGCCCATAAAAGATTATTTTAAAAAGTAAACACTTTATTAGTAGTAAATAGCTGTTAATGAAAAGTAAGATTATTTTATTGTATGGTAGAAATAATCCTGCTTTATAGTTTTTAAATGATACCTCCAGAGTTCAGGTCATACAGTATTACTTAGCACTTCAGTTAATGCCAGGTCAAAGAACAAAAACAAATAATTTTAGAGTTAAAAAAATTGTTTATATATGTAGATAAATAAACTTGACTAAGTCTAATTTTAGTCCAATCTAATGGTAAAGGGCAAATATTAGAAGACTTTCCAGGAAATTCAGCTTCTACTTTCATGAATCACTAGATATTTATTTATGTAATTCTAATTTAAGAAAACAAGAGTTTTTGTAAATCATTAAACTTCAGACAAAATGCAGTACAAAGTGATCTTTTTTTATAGTCATAAAAAATGCTATAGTAATGGAAGTCTGAAAAATATAGCTTTTTATCAAACTGATATTTTGGGACTCAAAACTGTATTACATAGGGAAAATTACTTCATTTTGAACATGTTTGAGCAGTGGCACTATTTTTTTGAGATAGAAAAACAATGTGTAAAATGACAGGGGAGAAAAGCAAGATCCTCCCTGATACTGCCTGATGGCCACTATTTTCCAAATAATACCTACGTTTAATTTGACCATAATTAAACGTCATTTATAATGAAATAAACACATTAAAAAGGTACGTGCAAAGAAACTCAGTGCAGTTGTAGCTTCTATTCAATTTGGTATAAATGTTTCTTGTACTTACGAATATTTTAGGATAATAGAAGCAAAATTGTAAAAGTGCCCACCAATACAAGATAAAATAATTAAAGGAATGTATGTGAAAGCCCTCTGAAAACTGTAAATGTGACATAAAAATGTGTGTTTCATCAAAAATGTGTTAGCTTTCAAAAGCTCAAAGAAATCACTCTTGATGTTTACTTATTTTAAGTAAATCAGTGGAGAAAAGAAGATGAAGTACATAAATTGCCTCCGCTTCTAACCCACCCCTTCCAATCTATCTCTATTTCTAAAACCCTCATCTAGGCCATCTCTAGCCTTCTTCTCCTGGGACACCTTCACTTTTCAGCTATTTTTAAACAATTTAAATACATGCTGAACTCAAGGCAAAATTCCTCAGTTGACTGTTCCAATTTACTCTGTCACAAAACAGGAAGTAAACACAACTTTTGTCTCCACCTTATCTTTCTGTACCCTAAATCATATTTTTGAGTGCATCTTCTATTCTAGAAAAAAGTAATCTGATTCTATTCAAGGATGGGCAGTTTATTGAAGTGATTCAGAGAATGGAATTTGCTGTCACATATCTGGGTTCAATTCCTAGCTCTGCCATTTACCAGCTTTATGATTTGGGGCAAGGATTACTTAACCTTTTTGAGCCTCTGAATGAGACAATGTAAATAATGTACTCAACAATGTCTAACACGTAGTAAGTGGTCAAATACTGGCTGCTTTATTCTTTATGGAATCTTATTTTTTGAAATAGATTCTCACTCCTCTCACCCTTTATGTCTGGGGCAATCTATTCTCTCTGTTTCTACCGTTTAGCAATTAGCATCTTGTAGACAGAAGTCCTGAGTTTGAATCCTGGCTCTGCCACTCAGTAGTTATAATTATCTGCAAAAGAACCCTTTCCAATAATAAACATAGCACATTAAGAATGAAAATCTAAACTATTTGCTTACATAAAAACATGCTTAAACTTGTAAAAATCAAAAGTTCCAGATTAGGGACAGATCCCAGACCAATCATCTCTGTGTCACTTAAATTGTTAACGATCAGTCTTGTCAAACCAAACCTTAAATACCTTCCACGATCAATTCCTCAATTAAATGATTCTTAATCATTACTATTTCTTTGAACTGTTGCTATGTATTAGGCTGTGCTGAGAATCTTCCATGCATTATCTGACACAAATTTTTACAACAAACCAAGGCAGGAATGATTAGAATCACATTTTATGGATGACATAACTGAGGCACAAGGAGCAAGTAACTTGCTCAAGGTTACACAACTAATAAGAGGCAGATGGTACTCTTGACCTCTATTCTCTACAGCCACAGTTAGTGTCACAACATCCACCTGACCAATGAACTGTAGATTCAATGTTCAATTTTTGTGTTTAAATGCTTGTATGTCCTGTGTTGTTCATGCAGCTCATGTTACATACACATTCTCCTTAGAGTTAAAACTACATAGAGTCAGATTCAGCACTTATTTTCAACTATTTAGAAGTCACGGAACTTGATTCAATAACACACAACCTGTAAGCACTAAATAAATGTTCACTGATAATGAAGAAAATGTGCACGGCCAGGGCAAAGTCAAGGTAGCATCACACGCACGCTAGAAATAATTTGCAATAAAATTATAAAATATTAAAACGTAATGAGTACAATCTCAATTAGGAAATTGAAAATCTGCTCATTAAACTTGCAGATGATACTTAGTTGGGCAGGGGTTACACACTTTCGAAGAAAGAAATACAATTTAAAATGACCTTGATAGATTAGAGAAATAGTTCATCAAAAACAGATAAAGTTCAATTAAGAGAAGAACAAAATGGCATACTTAAGAACCAAAAGCATACCACACAGATAAAAATGGGAATGAGTAGCTAGGCAAATTGATGGGGGGGGGAAAAAAAAAACCCAAGCCCCAAATGAAACAACCTGATTATCTGTTGGCAATATGGGCTATTCTTCTCTCTACCTATCAGTGTCTTACAACTCTGGCTGCACTTCGGAATCACAAGGAAAGTTTTAAAAAATATTGTTCATCATGGACCAATTAAATCAGAATCCATGGAAATAAGGTTCTATATTGGTGTTATTTAAAAACTCTCTAGGTGTATTTAATGTGGCCAAGGTTCAAAATGACTGGAAATTATAACCAATCATATCCTTTATAGCCATATGAAGAGCCTTATGAAAATAATATCACAGCTGTTATGTGTGATTAGATAGTGAGATATAAGTTCACAAAAAGAAGCTATTTAATAAAAAAAATCTAATATTAATCAATCATGATTCCAAATACTCAAGAAACATGATGATAGAAGATCTGTGGTTCTCCAAGTATAGTTCCTGGATGAGCAGCCTCTGGGAATTTATGAGAAATGCAAATTCTCATGCCCACCACAAACCTCCTGAATCCGTAACTCTGGGGTAGACCTAGCAACCTGTGTTTGGTTAAGCCTCTCAAGGGATTCTGATAGATGCTAAAGTTGAGAACCAAGTTTTCTTACAGCGTCTGTTTTCTCTTATAATTACAATTAGGATTGTTATATGCTTTCTTTTGTAAGCCATCCCAAATTCTTCCTAGAAGTAAGTAAGGTATATAAATTATAAATTTTTAAAAACTCACATTTTAGCCAAGTGCTCATAATGTATAATGCCTTCATTACTGAAATACCTTTTATTAAAAGGATTCATGTGATAAATTCAGTGAAAAAAAAAATCTGTTAAAATTGCTGCCAAAATTGTCCCGAAGCAGTTTGTTGGTTGGCTCCAGTTTCTTTACCTTTCAACTGGCTCTGCTGGCATCAAGTAGACTAAGTTTAGTCACAAGCATCTATACAGATCTATTAGCTGCTGCCTAATGGCCCAAAACCCCCAGGGAAGGAGGTGTGAGTCCACCTGAGATTTTAGCTTTCCCTTTACCACTTATGTGCCACTGGGATTTAGGTCTGTCTCTGATTTCCATCCCTCTTATCTCTACCTCATTACTCCAATAAATCAAGAGATGGTTATATGTATTGTTATTAACAACCAAAATGTAAAAAAAAAACCTACTCCTGAACTAACAGCATTGAAAAATCATCACAAATAAACAGTAATAATAACTCCTCCTAGCTGAGAAATAAGACAGAAGAGATAACAACATTAAAATGTATGGTTTTTCCTTAATGGATGACATATTTTGAAAAGAAATACTGAGAAAGTTTCTTTCCTCCTCCTCTGTTTCTGATCTCCCTGCCCCTCACATTTTGTCAGTTATAATAAAAGACAAAAAGATATAATTTAATTGCTAATTAAAAACGCAAAACAATGAGAAACGATTTTGCCTAATTGCTGAAAATTGTGAAACACATCTAGTGCTGTTGAAGGTTTGAGGAATGGACACAGTCACTGGATGCTGGTAGGAGTATAAATTAGTATAATCTCTTCACTGTTCCCACGTCAGTGTGGCAATATGAATAACAAAGCCTAAAAATTGTTCATATCTGTTAACTTGTCCTGAATAAATAGTGCTGTTTATTAAACAGTAAAAAATTTTAAACCATGTAAAGGTAAAACCCTAAAGAAGCTGGTTAAAAATGTAGGGCCCATCCTTACTATGGGATAGTCTAATACCACATTTTATAGAGAAGGAAGCATGGTAAGTAATGAACTTAAGAACACATACTTAGTAAACTACATATCATTTTCCCCCTTCCATAAATTAGAATCAACATTTAAAAACTAAGAGTATGGTTCAACTGCTACGGAAAACAGTATGGTGGTTTCTCAAAAAATTAAAAATAGAACTGCCATATGATCCAGTAATCCCATTTCTGGGTATATATCCAAAAGAATCGAAAGCAGGATCTTGAAGAGATATTTGCATTCTTGTGTTCATCGAAGCGCTATTCACAATAGCCAAGAAGTGGAAGCAACCCAAATGTTCATCAACAGATAACTGGATAAACAAAATGTTGTACATATATACTATGGAATATTATTCAGCCTTAAAAAGGAAGGAAATCCTGACGCATGCTACAACATGGATGAACCTTAAGGACATTATGCTAAGTGAAATAAGCCAGTCACAAAAAGACAGATGCTGTATGATTCCACTTATATGAGTACCTATAGTAATTAAGTTCATAAAAACAGAAAGTAGAATGGTGGTTGCCAGGGGCTGAGGGAAGGTGGAAATGGAGAGTTGTTGTTTAATGAGTTATAGAGCTTGAGTTTTGCAAGATGAAAATGTTCTGGAGATCTGTTTGTGCAACAGTGTGAATATACTTAACACTACTGACCTATACACTTAGAAATTATTAAGATAGTAAATTTTATGTTTTTTTAAACCACAATTTAAAAAAAATTTAATAAAAATAAATAAATAAAAACTAAGAGTAGCTTCTACTTCATATTAATTCTGTATCAGTTTAAAACTACCTTAATTAATATGTTGATATTTGACCTTGGAAGATATGATACATTTTTTTGTGACATATAAATGACAGTGATCTTCTAGGAGAAATGTATACATTTATTCACTTAATCTGGATCTAACTCATCAATAGTAGAATCATGTGCATTGAACTGAATTTTTTCTTTGGTAATAGACTATGTATTCAAAAATAGTTTATAAAAAAAGCTACTCAAATTTTATCATAAAATTAAATCTAAATGCATCACAAGTCTGTTACTTTGAGAGTTCACCTCTGATACACGTTTGTGAGTTACAAGTTGAGGACAAGGTTTTACGGCAATAGTTTACCATACTCAATATTTCCTGATTAATAGTAAATATTAGGGCATAATGGAATTTATATCAGGATTAGCGTTGGAAGGCCCAACTTCAAGACCCAGTTATGCCATCATGTGTTTATTCTTTCTTCCATGTATTCACATATTCACTCATGTATTCACTCATTCACTCATTTATTCATTCATTCATCTTACAAATGGTTTTCTGAAGTTTTACCATGACATAGCTTTTCTAGAATAATGTTCTTGTAGTGTCCCCAGTTCAGTCAGAAAAGTTAGAGGGGCCCTGAATTGCTCTCACATGACAACAAGGAGGAAAAGACAATGGACAGGTACACCAAAGGGAATTTAACAGAAGAGGGTAAATAAGCAGCAGGGTCTACAACATGCTTGCTCTTTTAACATATATTGACCAGACCTGTCATTCTAAGGTCTCTCACTAGAACATCTGAGTGATGTGGAATATTATATTACTAGAAAGTAACACAGTCTTTCCTTTAATGGGCAGTTTGACATAAGTGTTACGATGGAGTTCTAAGTTGTATCAAAATCTATTTATTCTCAATATGAAAAACACCTACAAGCCAATAGAAAAATATGCAAAAGACTTGAATAGGCACTTCACATAATAAGATATTCAAAAAGCCAAAAGAACATGGAATGGTATTCAAGTTACTCATGAGGGAAAGGCAAATCAAAACCACAATGAGCTATCCTACCAGAACTGCTGAAATGAAAACTCTCATACACTGCTGATGGAAGTATAAACTGGTACAATCATTTTAGAAAACTGTTGGTCAGTATCCGCTAAAGCTGAAGATACGCTTATCCACTGAAACAGCAATTATACATCTAGGTATATTTCCTTTTTTTTTTTTTTTTTTTTTTTTTGGAGTATATTTGCTTTACAATGTGGTGTTAGTTTCTGCTGTACAGTGAAGTGAATCAGCTATACGTATACATATATCCCCTCCCTCGTGGACATCCCCCACCACACACACACATCCCACCCATGTAAGTCATCACAGAGCACCAAGCTTAGCTCCCGGTGCTATACCACAGGTTCCCACTAGCTATCTATTTTACACATGGTAGTGTATTTATGTCAAACCTATTCTCCCAATTCATCCCACCCTCCCCTTCCGCCCTGTGTCCACACGTCCATTCTCTAGTTCTGTGTTTCTATTCCTGCCCTACAAATATGTTCATCTGTACCATTTTTCTAGATTCTACATGTATGCGTTAATATACAATATTTGTTTTCCTCTTTCTGACTTACTTCACTCTGTATGACAGACTCTAGGCCCATCCACATCTCTACAAATGACCCAATTCCATTTCTTTTTATGGCTGAATAAATTGCATTATATATATGTACCACATCTTCTTTATCCATTCATCTGTCGATGGCATTTAAGTTGTTTCCACGTCCTGGCTATTGTAAATAGTACTGCAATGAACATTGGGGTACATGTGTTTTTTTGAATTATGGCTTTCTCAGGGTATATGCCCAGTAGTGGGATTGCTGGGTCATATGGTAGTTCTATTTTTAGTTTTTTAAGGAGCCTCCATACTATTCTCCATAGTGGCTGTATCAATTCACATTCCCACCAACAATGCAAGAGGATTCCCTTTTCTCCGCACCCTCTCCAGCATTTATTGTTTGTAGGGCACAAAAACAGAAATATAGATCAATGGTACAGGATAGAAAGCCCAGGGACAAACCCATGCCCCTATGGTCAACTAATCTATGACAAAGGAGGCAAGAATATAAAATGGAGAAAAGACAGCCTCTTCAATAAATGGTGCTGGGAAAACTGGACAACTACATGTAAAAGAATGAAATTAGAACACTCCTTAACACCATACAAAAAAATAAACTCAAAATGGATTAAATACCTAAACGTAAGACCAGACACTATAAAACTCTTAGAGGAAAACATAAGAAAAACACTCTGACATGAATCACAGCAAGATCTTTTATGACACACCTCCTAATGAAAATAAAAACAAAAATAGGCAAGTGGGACCTAATGAAACTTAAAAGCTTTTGCACAGCAAAGGAAACCATAAATAAGACAACCCACAGAATGGGAGAAAATATTTGCAAATGAAGCGACAAAGGATTAATTTCCAAAATATACAAACAGCTCATGCAGCTCAATAGGTATATTTCTGACAGAGCCAGAAGACATGTATAAGAATGTTCTTAGCAGCACTATTTGTCACAGCCCAAATCTAGAAACAATATAAATATCCACGAACAAAAGAAAAAAAAATTCACATATTCAGAGTGGAATGCTAAATAACCATTAGAACAAACAAATTACAACCTCACACAACAACATGGATACAAAGTGTAAGACTGTATTTATAAAAAGGACAAAGTAAGTCTAGTTACTGCTGTCACAGTCAGGATATGTGTGGGATGCGAGGCTATGAAAGGGAGAATCTGCAAGGGGCTCTGTGTTTCTAATGACGTTGTTTCTTGATCTGGGTATTGGTTACATAGGTAAGCTTACTTTACGAGCATTCATCAAGCCAGATACTCAGGAAGTGTGTACTTTTCTATATGTTATTCTTCTATATACAGTATACATTTAAAATGCAGTAAGAAGTATAAGAGTATAAGAAATGTTTAAACAAAACTAAATAATACTTCCCAGTGCAGTGAAATGCATAGTGCCAAGTACTTTACTGAAACAAGGAGAGGGCTTTGCTGAGGCAACAATTTGTCTTTTATTCCTGATTTTGAAATACTAATAAGAACAGATATTACACTTGATCTTAGCCAAAAGGCTGAGAAGCGATAACGGAATCACTTTACTGTACACCTGAAACTAACACAACATTGTAAATTAACTATACTCCCATATAAAATAAAAATTAAATTTAAAATTTTTTCAAATAATAAAGAATAATTTTACTTAAAAAAAAGAAAGTAGAAATAGTATTTGGTATTTTTTGAAAGAGGACAGGGAAGGGTTAAAGAAGATCTTAGTGTAAAACTATAAAGACATTCTAGGTAGGACTACAGATCTGTTTAGAAGAGGAACACGTGACTAACCCTATAGGTCTACAACATGGAAACAAATAAATCACACTTTTCAAAACAGACAGGCATGGACCCAGGGGCAGAGAAACTACCACAAAGAGAGCATACCAGCAAGACATGAAAACTCATCACAAACTAATAATTAAAAACATTACTCTCAAAACCTTCCCTTTTCCTGGCTTTAAAACAAACAAATATGTAGAAGACACAGAGTTAATTTCTAGGAAACATTACAAGTTACTATGACATAGTACCTAGAGTTATTGACTCTGCCTACTTAGTTCCATTACTGAATATATTTATCTCTCACCCTGAGCAGATCATGTCTTTTTATATTTAGGTGAGGAAAGGGAATGGGGATCAGTGAATGAAGAGAAAGGGGGTTAATAGAATGGAGAGTAATAGGCCTTGTCCAGTTTCCAGCAAATGAGTAGCAAACAGACAGAGCAGTGTTCAGGAAGTGATGAAAACCTTGAGACCTATTAGAGAGGATACTGCTGCCAACGGCTGCAAGTGTAGCAGGGATCCCAGCGGCTCTCTTGGGCAGCGCTTCTCTCTGCCTGGGAGACTGTACTAGTTACCTCTTCACGCCCTACGCCCTTCATTTATTTCTGCCTGCACGTTCAAAAATAGAGCCTCATCATCATTATTTGAGAAGTTGCCTCATGACAGGTCACAATGAATTTTAAAAGATACTTTTCTCTTTTTTTCTCCTCCTTTGGGACATGGGGAAGACTAAGACAAAGGGATGAAATTATACTTTTCACCCAATGATAAAATATACTGTGGATTAAATAAAACCCTGCTCATGGTTTAACAAACATCAGCTTAAGAATACCTTAGCCTAACTATATTAACAAGAATAAGAAATAAAAGGACTAATAATAAAAGTTTCTTGGTTGTGTCTTATACTTGTAACCTTAAAATTCTATGGATTTTGAGTTATTAGCTTGTCAGAATCAAAGTACAAGGTGTTATTAACATTTTTAATGCTTAATCTAAACAGTGTTTTTTGGTTCATCTTTCAATATGGGTAGGAGAATTTTGTTTTCATTTGCATATTAGCACTTTTCTGCTGCATACATGCTTTACTGGGAAAAGTATGAACATATAATTTAACGACCTAATCATATTTCAAAATAAAAAGAATTGCCAGAATCTTTTAACCTTGAGGCTACGATAATGCACTGGGTGAGGGTACATGAAGTCGATATATGAGGTAAATGGTGATGCACTAACACTTTCTTTAGCATACTTCAATGTTCCTTTATTTCATTATTCCTCTAGAAATCGGGATTAGGCAGCTCCTCTAATTGACCCAAAGATGTTTGACTAATAGAAGGAGATTGCGAGCATAATTAGTTAAATGATAATGTACATAGCATTTAATGATCATTGTCATTTATTCTAATATCAGAGCTAATAAATGGTGAAACTGTTTAAGCCAAATGCTGTCATATCACAATAACGTACATCATGGCTAACATGGCTAATAATTTCTAATTTACTTGGGAATCAGTGGGACATGCAGCTTTCTTAATGCATGTCAATGCTTCCTTAAATAAATTTATAGACCCTCATAAAGTAGAAAAATATTTACCTCCTTACCTAGACTACATAACAAGTAGTCATACCACCATTCCCCTCCAAAGCACAAATAGTTCTTCTAGCTACATTAGCTATATCCTTGGCTTTCATGAGGCCAGTGTAATGTATTAAGACACTGATTTAAAAACACTCAATCAATAACTGTAACTAATATGAATTCCAAATGCAAATCTCATCCCATTCTCTTGTTTTCTAAGGATTCAGTGAATACAGATTAGCCATCAAGTTCTTATGCAGCACCAGAAGGCTACTTTTGCTCTAAAAGGCAAAAAAAAAAAAAAAAAGAAAAAAGAAAAAAAATAGAGTGGTGCTTGATTTTCTCTATTATGCATTTCCATCATTTTCTCTCACATTAAGAATTACAAAGGACAAATATATTCAGATATGTGCTGCAAAATCACTGGCCAATGCTATCTACAGGACACAAAAAAAGTGGGAAGACTGTCTGATTTATATGGAGAAGCACAGTCATTATCCTGAGCTAGAGGTACCACCGTAACTCACTCTCATCACCCATATCATCACTCTTTAAGAATGCATAGTGAAGAGCACTTTAGTCTCCAGATCACATAAAGATGAAAAGCTGGAAGCTAGAACAGAGAGAAGTCTCCTTTATACACAGTTATTAGAAGAGAGAAAGTGAAAAAGAAAAATGAAAAATAAAAGTAAAATCTGTGTATTTTAGTCAAGAAGGAGATAGACAACTTACGAGAGATTTTAGCTTCTGGTTATTCTCAATAGGGATAAACTGAGTCATTAGGTGTTTCGCCATCCTGACTGCCCACCTGCTGCCCATTTAGATGTTTCCTACTTCTAACTTTAACTTTCTTTAAAGTTAATGGTTACTTTATGAAGAAATCCAAAAGGCTTCCAATGAAATACAGCAGTCCACTGTCCCTGACTCTTCCTTATTGATGCTTCTCCTGCTATCTCTTGATTCATCAATTATAGACATTACTTATTGATTTTCTATTGTGATAGATTGAAGCTTAATATCCTCACAGCTTGGGTCTCTCCATAGGGCTGCTCACAACATAGCTTCCCCCAGAACCAAGAAACGGGGAGACACAGCACCCAAGACGAAAGTCACAGTATCTTTTGTAACCTAATCTCAGACGTGACATACTATCATTTCTACCCCATTCCGCTGGTTATACAGACTAATGCTGGAAAATGTTTGGGGGGTGGGTTACATGAGAAAGAACAGCAGGAGGCAGCGATCACCGAGGGCCATCTTGGAATCTGCCTACCACAGTGCTTTTACTATTATGACTGTAAAATAGCATACAAGGCCATGCCAGATTCCAGTAGTGTACCATGATTATACAGTTGACCCCTGTACAGCACGGGGATAGGGGCCCTGACCCTCCACGCATTTGAAACTCTGCATAGGATTTATAGTCAGCCCTCCATACACGAGGTTCCTCCCAACTGTGGTTCCGCATTCATGGACTCAACCAACAGCAGATCGTGTAGTATTATAATGTTTACTATTGAAAAAAAAATGTGCATATAAGTGAACCCATGTAGTTCAAACTCATGTTGTTCAAGGGTCAACTGTATATCACTTTTTTCTAGAATTAACAATTGCTTCTTATCTTCCTATTGCCTATCACTCTTTCCATACTTGTCCCCAAAGCTTCATAATACAATTATACGATTGTACACAGTCGTATAGTTATAAAAATATAATAAAAATTGTACAGATTATCTGTAAATTCTACATTTTCCCCCTTTTCTTCCCTAGAACTCTGTATGTTTATGCTTTTCAAAAACCTGTACTGTTTTTTCTGCTACTATATTTTTCATATCCAAAAGATTTTTGTTTCTAATCCTTTTATACATATATATATCTTATATATATGACATATATCATCCTATTCTTTTCATCGTTGAAATATTTGACATCTTTGCAATTATTATGGTGTTATTCTCTGTTTACTAAGAGTTCCTCTGGTTTGTTTCCCTTCTTTTTTCATGTTGAATGTTTTCCTCAAATGTCAGCTGATGAGTCCTTGGGCCAAATTAATATTTCAGAGAAAATAATTTGTGTGAGTAGGCTTGTTAACTAGTGGGCTTCTCTGTGGAATGCTCTTGCAGTAAGTTAGCATTTTTTGAGGGAAGGGGGCCCGTAATGCCAGTATCTGAAGGCCTTTTCTCTAGACTGTTCATTATCTCCAGAAAAATCTTCTGTCATCTGCTTGGAGTATAAGCTTGGCTTCCACTGAGTGGTGGCTGGGGCCAGAAGAGGACTGTGCCATTCACGTCTCCTCTTTTCTCCCGGAGATCCACCTCTGTGTTCAGGTAACCCCTGTTTCCAGTGCAGTACCTCACCTCTGGCTTGCACCCCATTTATAGTTTCCAGCACAATTTTTCCAAACAACATCTGTACCTCCCACCTCCTGGAGGGGAGGAGGAAAGGAAGGGAGGGAAGTGCAGCCGGAGGGTCACAAGTCTGGACTTGGGAGCCATACTGCCTGGATGGAGGTTGACCTGCTCCTTTGCCATCACCCCCGCTTTCAGCTGGATGTCTCATTCCTCTTGTCAGTGGTTCCTGGCACCCGTGACTCCTGAGCCCTTATGTGATGCTGTGAGGAGCACATCAGTCTGTTTCTCATTGGGATCCCCCACTGTTGGGGGTTGAACAGTGTCACCCAAAATTTATGTTGAAGTCCTAACACCTGGTACCTGTGAATGTGACCTTATTTGGAAATAGGGCTTTTGCAGATGTAATCAAGCTAAGGTGGGGTCACACTAGATTAGGGTGAGCCCTAACCAAATGATTCGTGGCCGTATAAGAAGGGCATGTGAAGACACAGAGACACACAGGGAGGCCATGAGAAGACGGAGTCTGAGATGAGAGTGACGCAGCCACAAGCCCAGGAACACCGAGGACTGCCAGCCACCTCCAGAAATGAGAGAGGGGGAACGGGTCCTCCCTCGGAGCCTCCAGGAAGAACCAACACTGCCAACACCTTGATTTCGGACTTCTAGCCTCTGGAATTGTGAGAGAACAATTTTCTGTTGTTTTAAGGCCCCCAGTTTGCGGTAATTTGTTTGGTAGCCTTGGAAATGAATACACCTGGATTCCAATTTCCTCTCTCCCGCATCATCTGCTTCCCTGTCTTTATATGCGGTTGTTCCAGGTTAAACATTTCTTGACTTCATAGAAGTTGACACTGGTTTTCGTTACTCCTTTTCCTTGTGGCTTTGTGGTGACTCTCATGGGGAAAAGGAGGTAAAAATACCTTTATTATTTTATTTTAAAACCAAAAGTCTCTATAGACTTTTAATTTTTTGTCTTTTTCTTTTCTAAACTAATTCATACCAATTAATGCACTTTAAGTGCAGTATAGGAACTATTCATAGTAACAGAATTAATTTCAATCTCTCCAATTAGCACACCCATTCTGCATACTACTGTCACTTTGCTCAAGAATTTAGAATCTTTCTATTGACACATGCATCATGGAAGGTAGGCAGAGAAGGGGAAGAATGAGGAGGAACTAACATCTATTGAATTTATTAACTATCTACTCAACTGTAGGTACTTTAGTATAGTCCCTATTTAATCTTCCAAATAGTCTATGAAGCACATAGTGTAATTTCTCTTACAGCTGAGGAAAAGGAAATCCAAAGGTTAAATAAGCTGCTAGGGTCACCCTTTTATTAAGTCAAGAAGTCAAACCAAGGCCTGTCTGCCTCTAAAGCCCGAGCCTGACTCCATGCTGTTTTCAAGTCATACTGTTTGACCAGATCACCCAAGGCTTCTATAAACAGGATTCAAGAATCTGGCTAGTTTTATGCTTTCACAAATAGTCAGTGAGTAAGAACAGCTATTGCTATTTTTTAAGTAATTACAATACCTGACAGGCACTTGGCAAAACCTTTATTTCTGATACTGATGACAATCTTGAAAAGTGGTTTCTGTATCTGTGGCTACTCCAGACTGAACTTTAATGAGGGGCAAATAAAATAAAATATAAAAGTAAATCTAGTAGTACCTTAGAAATATTGAGTTTAGCACCAAGTGTTGTTTTTGTAGGAAAAGATCTCAGACACATGATATAGTTGGCACATGCCTAGAGGAAAACCAGCTGCATTAGGGTCCCCACCATCCCTGCTAGAGTGCCTTCCTCATATGTAGCATGACACCCAAACAATGCTTAAACACACTGTTTCAGCATTGTGCTTAGATGGCATAGATGTTCCAACAGAGCGTCCATTATTTTCCTAATTAAGTGCTACGCTATTTTAAAACATGAAATACCTTATCCTCTAAAAAAGGGATGACTGCTTGGCTGGTGCTCTAAAGCAGCAGTCCCCAACCTTTTTGGCACCAGGGACCAGTTTCATGGAAGAAAATTTTTCCAGGGACGGTGGGTGGGGGTGTGGTTCAGGCGGTAATGAGAGCATGGGGAGCGGCAGATGAAGCTTCGCTCGCTGCTCACCTCCTGCTGTGTAGCCCGGTTCCTAACAGTCCACGGACCGGTACCGATCCGTGACCTGGGGGTTGGGGACTCCTGCTCTAAAGCACACTCAGTTGGCCTACTGCTGACCCCTATGGTTACATCTGGAGATTAACCTTCAGAACTTTTAGGCAGTTGGAGAACAAAATGCCCTTTGTCACAGGGCCTGTGAAGCACCTGGGCTACTTTTCTTTCCCTCAGACTTTACGGACAGCTATTATTACACAAGTAATAGCCTCTTTTTTCAGCTGGGCCATTGATGCAAAAATTATCTTGCATCTCCCTGAGCAGTAACCTCTCACAATCCATCTAGGAGACAAGCCATTCTCCACTGCCCTTGCCTTCCTTCCTCACCCAGAGACTGTCACTTTCAGGAGGAGACCTTATATCCTAGTTCTCAGAGAAAAAAAGACTTCATCACGTGAGACCTCCAAACTCCCTTACTCAATATTTGTATCCACTTCTCTCCATATATCCTTTCTTTCCGCCGTCCAGGTGCTCCGCATCTGTGCTCTCCCATCCCATCCCCCAGCAACCTCACCCTCAATATTGCCCAACCAAACACTCATCCCTCCCTTCAGAATACAGACAGTAAAGCCAGAGCCACACGAAAGGCAAAGAAACACAACCCCTTCATTGAACTACAACCTGTTCTAGTTCCAGCTATTTCCCTTTTGTTTCATTCTTTCATACCCAGGCTTTTAGAAAGGACAGCCTCCACTACTCTAGCCAACACTGTCTGGCTTCAGTCTCTACTATTCTACCACAGCTGCTCTTCCAGAGGTGAACAGTGACACCTGTGCCCTTCAATCCAATCTGTGCCTGGGCGCTCCTCCATCCTTTCCTTACCTGGCCTTTCTGAAGCCTGTGGCTTTGCTGACTGCTTTTTCTCTTGGCCTCTGGGAGACTGCTCTTTCCCAGCTGCATAACCCAGTGAGCCCTGCACACACACCTTCCTGCCTGGTAGATCTAGCAGGACTAATGACAGTCCTGGGTACAGGTGATGTCTTCCCCTCCCTGCCTCCTGAGTGAACCTCCACAGTAGCACAAGTTCACTGGACCTTAACTGTTTATCCTAAACAATTTATTTGTCACTAAAATTGTAGATCCACCAACCATTCGATATGTTTTCCACATTTGTGATTATGTCAATGAAAGTTTAGTTTTCAAATGACAAAAAAATAACAGTAAAAGTCATTTGAGAACTAGACTCTTATTGACGTAGTCACAAATGGGGAAAACATGTCATGTATATATGCATAAAAATGTAACCTGTAAAAATAGAGAAAATTTGTAACAAACCAGTAATAAAACAATAAAATAATTATTTTTTATTCTTTGGAGAATTTGATAAAATCAACAGATCCTTTGAGCAGGAAAAAAAATATGCCCAAGCACAAAATCTAAAATGAAAGTACAGAGTTAAGGGAGCTTCTAGAGTCTATCCATTGACTCCTTATAAATCCAGACTCTGAACCTATGCTATAAGAAAAGGAGAGATTTAGAATGGGCCCCAAAATTTAAAGATAACAATTATAGTCCACTGTGTAACACAAACAGAACAAGAGACATATTAATCATAACAACTATTTCAGAGAAGTCAAGGACATAACTTTTCTTATACAAGAGTTCTTTATCTCCTTTCACTCAATTTAGTCTCAGCCTTCAACTTACATCTGTGAGTACTCATTAAATGAGAGGCATTTGCTATTTCTTGCATAAATGTCCTTTTAAAACAACTTGAGGTCCTCACTACTTGAGAACTTTCTAACCTGTTCATGCTTAAGAGTCTGTTTGACAATGACTAGCCAAAAGGTTGTCCTGCCCTGACTATAAATTAGAAAGGCCTTTCTGTCTACCCACAGGGCATCCTTACCCAGGCAGGAGCCCTGCTGAGTTTGTTCTTCCTTTTGCTTGACTACACAGTAAATAGCAGAGACTGATGTTTGAATAAAATGTGAAATCACCCAAATTGTTTTATATTCGTGGGCTAGAAAAGTCTCCTTAAAAAATGTTTAAGTCTTTTGACACTTACAGGTAGTACTTAATTCTGCTTGAAAGCCCAAGTGTAAGGGTGTCAAAAACAATTAGTATTTTAATAGTTCCCTTCCTTAGGCAGGCACAAATTCATCAGAAAGAGAACAAAAAAGATTCTCAAGAAAATAAGCCAATGACATTTAGCAAAATCATATAATTTGACTATATTATCCTTTATGCTCTTTCTACTTTAAAATAGGATACAGTTAAAAAAAAATGGAAATGGTAGTTGTCACCATTTACTACTTTGATAGATAAGGTTTTCTAGACAAAGACTGGTTTGGTGTCGTCCTCACTGTTTTCAGAAAAGCCTTATGGTAGTTAGTGCTCAATAGACACCACTGAAAACCTTACAAATTTCATAATTCTGCCTCAAGACAAATTCTTGCTGTTTCGGAAAAAGGTAGGTCAAGAAATAAGGGGACCCAAGGCTGAGTCAAGCCGGGAGGGGGGATGGTTGTGTGTGAAGTTTTAATATATCAACAACAAAGCCTGTCTTGTGCGCCCCCCCTTAGTGTTATTTTGTGGGAAATAATGCCAATTCAAAGATATCTACCTAGCTTCACATTTAATTCTGACTTCCAGTCTTGGAGTGGCAGAGCAGCTGTGCCTGGAGGCAATACAATCTTATTTCTATAAAAATCTCTCAAAGCTCCATACATAAGTGGAAAAGTCAAAATAGATAATCAAATCCAAATTAAGGCTATTAAGAATTGATTTGGTGTAAAGATAATATAGCAAGATTTTGTTTAGGTTATGGATGCTCACTGAAAATGAGTAATCCTTGTTTGCCTAAAATTTTGATTATGTTTTATCTTATTTTGTCACAGTTAAATAGTTTTATCATTAGGGATTTTAATTGCATATAGTTTATAGAATTCTTTCTGATTACTCTATATCCAGTTAATTAAAAAAAAAAATCCCACTGTACCACTTAATGAAAAGAGAACCATCTAATGAGATGCAATCAAACTGCAGGCAGATGCACCATAAGGTGTGGCCGAACGATTCATATTTGTGAAAGCTTTGTCACAAACACTTTACAGAGTCTACAAGGGAAAAGAAGTCCCTGAAGAGAGTAGAAATCACTGTACCCTGAAAAACACTAGTCACTCAGTGCTAATACCACTCAGTTTTATAAAGAAAAAAAGAAAGAAACAACCAAAGGAAAAGAAATGGGAGTCATACCAAGTCATTTCAAGGACTTGGAGTCATACCAAGTCCTTGAAAGTCTTCTTTCAACCTTCAAAATGTAGGCTCCACTATTATGCAGTCCTTCCCATCTTCATCCTTTTTCTGTCTCTCACTCACTCTGTTACTCACCTGTGTCCATTCCTAAGGCTCAGTCCTTGACTTGCATTCTCCAGCTTTGAAGATTTCCTGCAGGTAACTCATCTGCTTATGCAGTGTTAGCAAGTCTTTGTGAGGGTATCAACACAGAGCTCTAGACTTGGCTTCTCCCCTCGCACCTTGATCAGCTCTCTAACTCTCCCCATTCCTTGCAGCCAAACCATGTCGGCTCAAAGCGGCTACAAAGTCCTTTCGATTCTTTCTTCTCTCTAACATTTGTCACTTTGACTCCATACAAACTGCTCAGACCTGTCATTTTCCTGCTCAAAAACCTCAGTAGTCCAAGTTCTTGGTCTGGCATCAGACTCTCAATATACTTATTCCCTATCTGGTCCTTTATTTTTAACCAGGCCAGGTGATTCACTAACACTGATTCACCAACACCCAAATATGGTATGATTTTATTAAAATGCGTTAATAAAAACTTTGATTACCTTGACTTACTATTTTCTACAAACTATAGAAAATCTTTAGATTTCAAATGCGCTGTATTAAGTAAAGAAATGAGATAATGCCCTGTACTCATTAGCAGATGCTTTCATTTATTTACTGTTGTTAAACTTTGCTTGATTAAGCAAGGGAAAGAAATCTAATTAATAAGTAACTCTCCACTGCTAAGGAGTAAATAATCCAATCAAGATTGAGCCTAACCCTTCACATCTAACGCAACAACCTTCAAACCTGTGATGATCAAATAGCTCCTTTTGATGACAGATAACATATTAGGGAGAAGATGAGAAGGATAACTCCTTCTAGCTACAGATAGAGCTTTAGCAATTGGCATACTAAGTCCTACTTATTTGGGTGACAACCGCAGACCCGATTTTGCTCAATGTACACTAATTGTTCTATGCAAGCCTAAACATAAGCATGTCTGTTCATTCAACACATTCTTACTAAATATCCATGTGTCGGGCACCAACCCGTGGAAGAACTGGGGTTACAGCAGTAAACAAGCCAGAAACCCTCCTTTATTGTCTTGTCTGCACCCTGATGGGACTCAGGAGTAGTGTGGCAGACACTGAATAAGAACATTTTAAGGCAAACGTGTGTTGCATAATAGGAAAAACCAGGGTGCTAGTAAGAGCATATAGGTGCTTATAAGAGCATACAGTTTTACAGGGTTCAGACTAAGGTTCAGAAAAGACCTCCTGGGAAAGTGTGTGCATGCTGCTTCTGCTTCTTCACTCACGCTTGCCCTCAGGGTTTTGCCTCATTTCTACTTATCCTTCAAAACTTAGCTTTGATTTCAGGTCCTTCTAGAAGCCAAGTTTGAATTGTCCTCGTAAAGTCTGGATTGGTCTTTCAGACTTCTTGGTGTTCCAAAAGCTCTGTGCATTACCGCTATCTTGGCATTAATCAGATATATGAGAATTGTTGCTCATCTGTCTCTCAACTGGATAGTGGATTCTTAGAGGGAATCACTACATATTAAGTGCCCAGCAAGTGCTTAATACATTTTGCTAAATAAATGAATGAGTGAAGGTTTAGCAAGGAAAAATACCAAATAATTAATTTCTTCCTAGGTCTTAACAGACAAAGCAAAAGATAAAACAGGGAAAGGTTTTAACCAAAGTATTTTGGGTAGAGATTTGGAGCACAACACAAGGGCTGAATTATTCAGTGTGTACAATTTCTGGAGTTAGAATATTGTACTTTTGAGGTCATCTTTTGTCAAAATATATTCCGTGATATTTTAGCCCCAAGGTCTCACAGGATACTTTATCAGGATTTTCTCATTCTGCAATAAAAGATGATCTCTCTCTCTCTCTCTCTCTCTCTACACACACACACATATATAGTCTAAGTCTATATTTATAATCTAAAATTTCCATGATCTTTCTAACAGAGTATAAACTTATTAGATTAATTTAGATCTTTTAATAGAGAGTTTATTAAAAGAAATAAATAGTGGTCCTCATTCAAGAAGGTGGTTTATCCTTGTAATCCAAGCCTCAGATAAAGAAAAGAATGCTATCTAGTGGTTCAATCTGAGAACAAGGGAGAAGATAGACCAGAGGCTAGAAAACCTCTGAAAGGGTGTGAGGGTGTATCTCAATAGCTCGAACTTATGTCACAAGAGAAAAAAATGTACACACGTGGTTCACCCAGATGATGGGAAGAGGAAAAGATAGGGATTCAAGCAGTTGTATTCAGAGCACGACGTGGGAGAGAGATTAAGAGCTTGGACTCAAAAGTCAGATGGACCTGGGTTTGAAATTTGGTCATAGGACTGGACACAAACTATCAGACCTGTTCAATCCTTGGTTATTTTTGACTATAAAATAGAGATAAAAACATTGACTATCTGATAGGATTATTGAGAAGATTAAATGGGATATGTATAAAGCATTTCAACATATTGCTTGGCTTTTAACTTAAATAACTCAATAAGCAAAGTAACAGTAAATATTAACTTATTATTATTACTATTAATATTATTATTTTATTTAGGATGCAAACAAATTTAAAATAATTGTAGAAAATCTCACATATCTTTTAAAACTAATGAGATAATATCAACTACTATATATTTTTAGAAAATATAAATATCAGGTGTTAGTTTTGTTTAAGTACATGAAAGCAAATTAAAAAATAAACGGGGTTTCCATGTTACATTTCAGTTGCATAGTTCAGTTGTAGGGTTAGTACTTTCAGTGAAAACACACTAATTTTTAGAAAAAGATTTCAAAATGAACTCTGAAATGTCATCTTTTTCTAAAAAATATGCATGATGCTTGTTGCAATGTCCTTAACCAAATTCTGCATTTTTCAATGTCTAGTCGGATAAATCTATCTTTATACATACAACCCTTAAAGATTAGTCTGGTGGTTTGAATATTTTTCACTTGGTTAGAAGTATAAAGGGAAAACAAAAGAAATATCAATGAAAATAAGTTTTTAAAATATTTTAATCCACTACATTTTTATTAGAACGGAGAATTTGATCTTTATGGCATATCTCCTTTGGTTTGCTGTATAATCTACTTGCTTAATTATCACAAAAGCCTTAGAACTTACGATAGTACGTTGGCCTTGGTAGAGACAGAAATGTAATGCTCACCTGCTTTTTTCATCTGGACCAAAAGTATCACAATTTACAATTATAGATGAAACTTTGTAGCCTGGATACTTTACTGACATTACAGTCACAGAAGGACTGTGTTTCTCAAGGCCAGTACACAAACTTATCTTAAATAATTTCCCCCTGCATAATGGCCAAAATATTTATTTTAAATTAAACACAGCATGGGTATATGTATGCCATTATAATCATATCATATCATGGCTGTGGGTCTTTTCTTTAATGACTTACAATGGGGGCTGAGTTGTTTATTTCATATATTGTATTGATAATAATAATTTAAAAATCTAAGTACCTATATTCAATCAAACAAGAAACATGATGGAAATCAAAACTATATTATGGTTGTGTCACTAAAAAGCTCTGTACTCTAAGAAAGTTTTCAGCCTCTCTGAGTTTCTCTGTCCTCTACAGTTTTTGCCATTATTTAGTATATCACAATGACTCTAAATAATAAACCAAAGCTAGGGATTAATTATCCACAATGAATTTTTCTGACTTATTACAATTTTTTCTTCCTATTGTTAGACTAGGAAAAGGCAAAACAATAAAAACATACTATTGAAAAAAGTCAAAAGATCTATTTAAAATTTTGGTGTAGATTTTTACCTTTTCTCTCATTTATTAAGCATGTATACTTTACCTTGAGCAGTAAGGATCTACACAGCTATTAAAAGATCATTACATTCATGTCTTTTTCTTATTTACCGCATACTCTTTTTTATGTTATCCTAGAAATTCTACTTAAGTTTCTCTACTCAGTCAGACATTAATACTTCTAGAACGTAATTCATCTGTACCCAAAACAACTCTCGAAAAAAATCTGTCAAGTATCTTTTCATTTCTAAATCTGGTAAACTTTGGTAACAATCTCACTGAATAAACGGCAATCACGATGGATGAATTTGACTTTGACTATGAAAGGTAAGCAGAACCCTGTAATACATAACAGTGAGGGAAAGGGAACCAAAGTAAACAAAACCCAATCAACACAAAATGGCATCTTGAAGACAGGAAGAGGGCTCCATGAGGTTGCGTGTTCAGCAGCCAGTTAGAGATGTCTGAAAGGAGTCAGTCTCAGATAAATATTGGAGACTAAGTTAACTCACCTTCTTTTTAGTGATTCTAGCACATCCCGCCACAATAATATCACGTGAAGCTCACCTGTATTAAAGATTTTGCCAAAATGCTGGTCACAGTGTTTCACACTGTACTGGCAAATATGGTACAGTAAAACAGGCAACAATTCAATATTTCAAATTGTATCTTAATGTAAAGCAAATCCACTACTTAAAATAGTTCTAAGAAAGCACAATGCTTTTGAAAGGATACACTGGACAACACTGATCAGAAATGTGTGAGATAACTTCAAATAATAATATTAAAAGTAAAACGTGCACTTGAGACCTGAAACAAGAATCCTCGACACTACCTCAAGGCAATAATGGAAGGATGGAAAATATGAGTGCACAATCGCATCGCAAATATGTACATCCACACATTTTTACTATTTTAGTCATACTGAAACTCGAGAACTTCAGAGCAACCTACTAAAATCACAGATCAAGAGGATAAAAGTAGATAAGGAGAATGTGCAATTTATGAATACAGTTTATTACCATGGTTACAAACTTTCAGAACAGGCTGAGACGCTGGACTGAGACTTCGCCGAATATCTGTTAAAAAAATATATATAAAAGAATCTTAATATAGAGGTCTGTTCATCTCAGGAAGTATAACAGTATTCGACGTATTTCCAAGGTTAAGTATTTCTGGAAGCAAAGCAATGCTTCAATACCCTGAAATACTTGAAGCAATAATGTTATGACTTTTACTTCTCATTTAATTATGCTACTGTGAACTCCACTGGGATAAGGTACATATGGTTCTTTAGATGAGACCTGTCACACTAATCAGGCTTTTCCAGGTTCAGTGCATTGATCTGTTAATGCGCTACTGACACTGGCCAACTGGAACGCTTCTCTCTCTGACACTTGCAAGGGAAGGATTAAACAAACTTATAAAACTTCTGAAGAGTTGTTGCCCACAGCTCTGCATTCTTGACACATGACTTTAAAAGAATTACAAAAAGTGGG
>NW_020175414.1:5472996-5557135 GCF_003031525.2 Neophocaena asiaeorientalis asiaeorientalis
GGGTGCTGGGTGGGGGGGGGGAGTTCTTTGTGATAGTCCCCTAGAAAGGAACAGGAAACAAGTGTAATGTTCACCTTTCGGCTTCGGTGTCCTTTTCCTTCGGTCGCGGAAGGCAGCCCCCGACTGCAAGGCCTCCAGCAGACTATCCATCACTCCTGTCTCATCACCCTCTGTGAAAAGAGATGCAGGAATTCCATCAGCCCTCGGGGTTACCATAGCAATGTCAAAGCATGCGCAGAAACTGGTGATGGTATGGTAGGGGGAAAAAAGATCAGATGCCAGGACTAAGCCAGCAATTTCAATATATGATATGACTTAACTCTCTCATAAATCAAATATCTTTTAATGAAATCTGTCTCATTAGTGTCCGTGTTACTGTCCACTAAAGAGAACCGAGTTCGACTGGTTCACTTCAGAGCACTGCTTTTATAGTCTGGTGGCAAAATAACTTTAAATGGAAGGTGGTTCTAGTCATATCTGTGTCTCAGGTTATCATAAATCACATTTCCCTCGTAGAAATGGGTTATTTTCAAGGCATCGGCTCCTTTTCTAAAATTGACCAGGTGTGGGAGAGTATTTCTGTTGTCGTTATTGAGATTCTGCTGTCTAAACTTATACAAAATTATATTTCCAGGCTAATTTCTGTGAACGTGCTCCCAACAATTGATTCTTCATATCAGGATAATTGTCCCCAGACTTTAGGTGACACAGAACAATCACTGCAAACTTTTACAGAATGTATGAAAAGTTTGTCTTCTACAATGAAAAATAAACCAAAAGAGGCTCTCAAAAATCTAAATGATTATATCACATTATGATTAGTTTAAATTGATATTCTGTATATAATTGATGAAGATGTGGTTATAGAGCCATTTCTCTCTATCTGGTTATCTTGTAATAATCTATAGCTATTTACAGTTGTCAATGATAAATGTTATTTAAAGGAAGTGGTTAAAAAAAAAAGCTTCAAAGAAACTATTGGATCAACCTAAATTCATGAAAATGCCAAAGATTTTTTTTGTCCCTTAGAGAGAAGTTATTTTCAGGCATTCTCTATGAAATTGTATGTCTGGTATACCGTCATGTGTAAAGTACTAGAAAACTATTTTCCTCTGGATTTTTTATTTCTTTTTTTGAAACGCAATCCCTTTATAGGGAACAGATGACAAATGAATGCAGTAGAGTACAAATAACACATTCATTTACAGTTTATAAACAGATATGTGAATATAAACATGTGTCAGCCCTTTTCAATCTGGTTCTGTTTCATTTTTAGAGAAGTACTAAACCTCGTAGGTGTAATCCAAAAACAGGTGGGTGAGAAACAGAGTATTTGGAGGTTGTTAACTTACACGTAAATTTAATTCTAAAGTGGCTTGATGGCTATTTTAATTAAAATATGTCAAATATTTCAGACACTTTAGTAACTATCTTTGAAAATTTACACTCAAACTCAACTATAATTTTTCTAAAAAGAACTCCAGGTAAAGCTAAATATTTAAGGTTGTGGATATATTTCATTAGTAAAAGGAAACACTGAACATTCTTTTGTAAGTTTGCTGCTGTTAGTGGCACTGATGACGTGATTGTGAAAGTATTACATGTGTATTATAAGCCTGAGCAGATGGGTAAACATGCTGATGCTGTAGGCAACAGGGATGCTTGCTGTGGGATGCGAGATACAACTATGGAGTGGGAGAAGGAGAGGAAGAACCATGAAGTGCTGGATTGGATCTAAAGGTATCATAGAAGATCAAGCTTTAAGAAAAACGCCTTTTCTAGCTTCGTGGCCCAAAAGAGCCTAGAAGTAATGACACTACAGTAGCAATGAGCACAGCTGGCCCTCAGATCTTGGTTTCTAAATATTATTACTCACTAATAGGAACCGGAATACTTAGAAAAATGGCTGATTCTAGGACTGAGATCAAGAAAGTATGAAATGAGTTGAGAAAATATTACTGTGCCAGAAAATAAGAAAGTGCTCAAAGACAGACAGGGATATATCAAAAGGGCAGAGGAGCCAGACTGAAGGATAGCCTTGGCCAAATTTAGGACAATTTGAGCACTGAATGGGTAATGATGGGAATGGATTATTACACACTGGAAAAAAGAATCATGCATCCATACTGATGCTGAAAATTTTAAAATTTATTAAATATCGGGGAAGAAAA
This sequence comes from Neophocaena asiaeorientalis asiaeorientalis, assembly GCF_003031525.2. Lineage (NCBI taxonomy): Eukaryota > Metazoa > Chordata > Mammalia > Artiodactyla > Phocoenidae > Neophocaena > Neophocaena asiaeorientalis. The sequence goes on from NW_020175414.1 coordinate 5,475,168, forward strand.
AGCTCTGCTTTAAATAAGAATGTCAACCAATAGATGTCAAAGATATAAAGAGGACCGAGTTCCATTAATATAAGAGATAGATAAGGGAAACAGAAAATTCACCATATCACAACTCACACAGTAAGAATTAATTAGGCAGAAATCATCAATGGTTACAAAACCCATTGTATGTAAGGTTATGGAGGAACATGGTGTGGAGAAATCTCAAAGATATCACCTTACCCAACTAATCAAATTTGACATCACCAGTAATGGGGCACACTGACAATAATTGTCTCCTGAAGTGATGCACTGAGATGGACACAATATAAACTGTGTAAAAATATTTAACCTGGGAATTCCCTGGAGGTCCAATGGTTAGGACTACGCACTTCCATTGCTGGGGGCACAGGTTTGATCCCTGGCTGGGGAACTAAGATCCCACAAGCCGTGCGGCATGGCCAAAATAAATAAATAAATAAACAAAAGCTTAAAACCATCTTTAACAGAAACAAACCAAAAAAAGGTCAAAAACAAACAAACAACAAAAAAATTTAACCTGCATCTAAACGTTAAGGAAACCATCTTACAAATCCAAAGTGAGCGACATTCTGTGAAACAACTGGTCTGGTTTCTTAAAAATCATCAATATCATGAAAGACCAAGCAAGAGAAAGAGAGGAGAAAAGCTTAGGGAAGCAGCATTCTAGCTTAGAGGAGATTAAATAGACATGGCAACTAAATGCAACACACAATCTTCCATTAGCTCTCGGATTGTAAAAAAGTCACAGATGACATTATTGGGATAATTAGACAAATTTTAAATTTGCTGGGTATTAGGTAATTACATTGTACCAATGTTGGTTACCTGAGTTTGATAATTATATTATGATCAGGGAGGATAATGTCACTGTTCTTAGGAGATAGATGCTGACATGTTCATGCTCACTAAACAACTTACATCACAGTTCCACGTTCCCAATTTCATGCCTTTGATCATGCTGTTTTGTTTACACAGAACATCCTTCCCACTTTCTGCACCAATCTAACTCCTTCTCCTTCAAGATGGATAACTGAGAATCCTTTCCTGAGCTGTGTGTGCTGAACTGGTTGCCCCTCTGTGTCCTAATGACTTGTGGTACATATAGCAATAAATCCTTTACAATATTGTTTACTTGATGGTTTCTACCACAGAGAGTTTGTCGAGGGCAGGGACTGTGGTTTCCATTTATCTCTAACACCGAGCAAAGAAAGTGTTCATTAACGTATGCTGACTATATTAACAAATGAAGCACTAGCGTGGTCAGCTGGAAGGAGTCACCACGTAGAAGAATAAAGGTCACAATGGGGAGGGAACCAGCGGGAGCACATTCCCACCACCACTGTAAACAGCACAGCTTTGTTCCCTCCTTTCCCTGGGCTCACACAACCATTCAGTTGCCAGACCTTGCTCATGTACATGTCAGTATCCCAAGAAGTGATCCATTGTTTCCTTTTCTGCCTAAACTTAATGTTGGTGGTCCAGAACTGAATTATTTTTCACCTGAAATATCGCATGAGTTGCCTAAAATGATGTTGCTTCTCGTTTCTCCCTAATTCTAATTCAGCCCATAGAGCACTAAAGCGGAATCATGATCCCCTGGTCAAAAATTTTCAATACCACTCACTTCCCACAATATAAAGTCCCAACTCTTTCTCTTGGCCCTGACACTGACTCCAACTGCTTTCTAAACCTTATCTCTGGTTTCCAACATCACAATCTGTTCTTCAGCTAAAGGCAACTGCCTGTGATTCTCCACAAACATTTTCTCTCCCATCCATCAGTCTCCACCTGGAACTTCTATCCTCGGTCTTGTCCCCCAGAGCTAATGGCTTTGCTTGGCCTTCATTCCCCACTCCCACAATGGAAAGAATAGTGTATCAGAGAAAGGAGATCTGCATTCTAGTCTGAGCTGTCAACTGGCTACATGTTCCTACATGTTCCTGACATGTGTAATAGAGATAATACCTATCTAGGGTTGATGAGAGGATCAAATGAGATCATACAAATGAAAGCAGTGGTAAATTGCTAAGAGATAGAAAATGTAGGGAAATAAATTCAAAAATGAACTCCATAGTGCACTATAGGGAGTTTATGTAATATCTGATTAGGTTTTCAGCATTGTTTTAGATCCATTATAAATTAAGTAACTCTTTAATAGCATATGTGATTAATAACATCATTTCTAAGGGAAGCTCTGATCAGAAATACAGGTAGACTCTTAAAACAATCCAATGTGTAACATGGAGACATAAAATGAAGATGTTTTTCCAAACGCTGAAAATGCATTTAGAATATTCATTTGACACATGTTTATTGAGGGCTATGATGCGCCAGAACATTACTAGGCATGAAGGATATCTAGATCCCAAGAATTAACAAGAAACGTTTTCAGCTCTCCAGAAGCAGAACAGTGTGCTAGCTATGGGAGGGTTCTATCGGAGATGTAAGTTTTCCTAGTGAATTATGACCTGGTGAACAAGCAGGATTTGACCATGGCAGGGACCGGGGTGGGAAAAGCATACCTGGCAGAAGAGATAGCAGGTTCAAAGGCAAAAGTTATAAATAAAAACAAAAGTGAGGTACAATAAAGTATTTAAAGGACTCATATTTACATTATTCTAATACAAACCAGAGAAATAAAAACTAGCCATTTTTATTGTAGACTAGAATTCAACTTCTTTAACTACAAGTCAATTGATATTCAAAATCTTTATTATAGTCTCTCTCCTGCTGTTAAAACTCTTTTAAATAAATAGACTAACTGCAATAGTCAAAGCTGTGCTTTGTGTGAATAACATATCACCTTGTTTAATTTGTAAATCGTATTTTAAGAAGTCGCACAGCATCAAGGGAAATGGAGAAGGGAGAGGTAGGGATGAGATACTTTTAAAGGAGAATCAAGAGGATGTGAGGACAGGCAGAGGGGGATCTGCTAAGGAGATCACATGGGAGACAACTGGGCCATAGGAGAGAACAGTGGCTGAGAAACTAAAAGCAAATCTGCTGGGTTGACCATTTGGAAAAAGGATTGTTCCTTATTTCACAGACCTGTCAGAGAATTTGGATAAAACAGTGACAGGTATATATACACAAATACCCAGCACATTTTTAAAAAAGATATTAGTATAAACCTAGAAATAATATTGTTGTCCAATAGGAAGTAATCACGGCATGCTAACTGGAGGGGTGAGGAATATTTACACCATTGCGCTATTATAAACACTGGCTATTCGTTTGACCGTCAGGTATGATAACATTATAACGTGAAGACAGCAGAGGTAAAGGAGAAGGGGTATACGAGGAAAGTATAAGCGGGGAGAGGGTGTAAGGGAACTAAACCTTCTACCACTTAGGAACTCAATGACTAAAATGAAAAACTGACAAATAATAATCTAAGTACATTATCTAGAAATAAGGAAGAGGTAAATATCAGAAAAAAAAAAACCCACTAAGAATTAAAAGTGGTTGCCTCTGGGAAAGGGGAGGAAGTTGAGACGGTGAAGGAGAGTGTATTTTATTTTGCTATAAGCCTACTGTGTTTCATTTAGGAATGTGTGGAAATCACACTGATAAACACAAAGAAACTAGAAAATTCCTGACAGGAAGAGGCAACCAAGAAGGAGGAAGAGGAGAGAAAGAAGTTGCTTCTTGACCTTAACGTGCTTTCCTATGACAAGGGGAAGAAGACAGGTAACAAATGGTCCAATATACAATGATGAGCATTGTGATGGAGATCTCCACCCAGGAAGGACACCTGGCATAGGGCAGAGGGAGAAGGGAAAGCCGTCACAGAAGGCCTCCTGAAGACCTAAGACTTAAAGGAGTCTTTACATTTGCCAGAGCTTCCTGAAGAGGGAAGGCTCTGCAGAGTTCACAGAAAAGCTGTACAGGGGACATGAAACACTTGGGAGAACTCTCATGTCCATGGGAATGGAGGGCAGGTTACAGTAGGGGTTACTGAGAGGTGATGCTGAGGAGACAGGTAGTGGCCAAATCACCAAGCGCTGAAGAACATGCCAGACTGTGGAGTTTGGAAGGGAGCCATTAACTTATTTTAAATGAAGAATTAACATGGTCAAATTTCTACTTTACAAAGATCACTCTGAGAAGAGACAAGACAAAGGGCAAGGAAAATAAGGAGAAGGCAGGTTTCCTGGTTTAAGTCCAGGCAAAATGCGATTGTGGGAATCAGGTAAAGAACAGAAGGTGAAAAAGGAAAAGAGAAAGGAGGAAAAACGGAAAAATCTTGGTCTGCGTGAATGTGAGTACTAAAAAATGAAGTCGAGGCTAATTTCCAAGTATCTGGTTCGGCCAGTTGGATATATGTTGGTATTATTCACCAAGTACTGAATTATTTTTGTTTCATGGTAGAACGGGGCTGAGACAAGAGAAGAATTCAGTTTGGATATGTTGAGATCTTCATGAGATATCCAACTGCAGGTGATTAAAGGTGTCTAGAAGGATGATGGTTTCACAGGTTTAAAACTTCGGGGAGAGGAATTAACTATACTAACAAGTTGAACTTAGAAGCATACTGGTCATACGGGAGGCTATAGAAAAGAACATAAGCATAGTGAAATGGTAATGAACACAAGTTTTGAATTTAGACAACCTGTATTTAAATTCTGGCTTTCCAATTAGAAATCAGTGTGGCTTTGGGCAAATTACTTAACCTTACTAACCTCCATTCTTTTTTCCTCAACTTTGATGTGTGATTAATAATAGCGCCTACTTCATAATATTATTGGGAGGATTAAAGGAGATAAATCATGTGTGACACTCAGCAGAGTGCCTGGCACATCATAAGAACTTAATAACAGTTAATCTTTGCTGTGGTCATTACTGATGTTATGGCAGAGCATGAGTTCTGTTAGGAAGGGTATGTGTTAGACATAAGGAAAGAGCTGAGGGGAAGCCACATGGCAAGCTAATATGCAAAGGGGATTTTAGGAAGAACCAACTGTTCTCAACCTGTGACCATTTTCCATTGTGTTCACTTTGCACGTGCTTCCAGAGCTCCCCTTTTCACTCCCACAGTCTCTGGCACACTTTCTTTAAGTCTCATCACATTTGATATGACTTTAGTAGTAGTAAGACATATAATAACCACCTGGAATTTGGCAAGAGGATAGGGAAGGAAAGCTCAGTTTCTCCAAAGAATTGTTGAAAGTGTGCAGCTGATACTCAAAATTCAGAGACTCAGAATTTAACCCACCTCTTTCTAAAAGAAACACAAGACAGTTGCCCCAACAAAATTACATGAATTTACTGTTCATGCTGCTAGTTATAGACCTTCTGGGGACAAAGCTGTATTTGATTTACTTGCTAACCTAGTTCAGTCTTTAACCTTCTAGAACAAAGCTCAAAATACTACTTAACCCAGACAGCAAAAAGACAGGAATAACACAAAACAACATCTTCGAACATGTCTTAATCTAGATGTGAAACTGAAAATTTATTTGAGTCAAGGGAATTAGAAAGCCAATTTTCATTCATGATAAAACGATAATTAGAACAGTTCTCTTGTATATTATAATGACTGGCTCAACCATGAGAAGTGGAATTTTATATTTAGAAACCCAGTACTTTAATATTTCTGGTTTTATTCAGTATTCTTCAGTATTTGCATATCTTGAATTAAATATATTTCCTGTTACAGGTTAGAAGGAAAAATGGAGAATCTTTTACAATGAAGTAAGGTTGTTTTTCTTTTTTCCAAAAGAAACTTAAGAGCAAAGTCAATGAGCCAAAGTGTTGGGCTTAAATCTTGGCTCTTGCCAGCTGTGTGCCCCTTAAAGACCATCTTGTGCCTCCCTATTTCCTCCTCTATAAGATGGGGATAATAACAGTACGCTCCTCAAAAGGCTGTTGTGAGGATTAAGTGAGCTAATACATGTAAAGAGCTTAGGATAATGCCTCACACACAGTAAGGCTTCAACAAATATTACTATTATTTTTAATATTATGATGACTCTTCTTTTTCACTAATATGGCACACATTGCTGAATGGCCAGTGCAACACATCCATTCCCTACCCTCTCTTTGTCTGCTTCCACTACAGAGGCTGGAAAAGTTAAAACCTCATTTTCCAAAGCTTCCTTGTAGTGAAGCTGAGGGTGGCCCTATGATGCATTTCTGACTGATAAAGTGTAAGTGATCACCTGTATGGTGCTGCTAGAAACAGAAGAGGCAGATGCTGATAGCCACTCTCCCCCTTCCTCCTATCTTGAATATCTACCGGAGCTGTGACAGCTGTGGCTGCCATCGCACGTTGCTACCCCTTCTCGCTACCTTGAATATGCTTGGACCTGTGACAGTCATCATAACTCTGAGCACAGACCACGGGGCCATTCTTTTAGTTGCTCTGGATAAAATATAAGGCTATATTTTTCAAAGCTTGAGTGAAAACTATTTTGCAGATACATTTGAATGTGTAAACCATAATTATTATACTATTTATTACATTGTATTCAGATTGGAATCTAAATGATTTCATGTCTTATAGTAAGTAGAGTTATAGAGATATTTGTAAAATAAAGAATTTTTCTTATATGAACTCTCCAGTCTCAAAAAGAAAAAAAAATCCATTACTGGATGTCATATATAAAGCATGGTTCTATTCTAATTATACAAACCACTAAGAAAAAGCGGTAAAATAAATATACTGTTATATATAAATCAAAGTGTATTGTGTATTGTTATTAACTTTTAATCTCCAAATTTCTTATGATCTAGATTCTGTTGTAAGAAAGTGATTTGGGCATCATAGTCATTCAGCCTAACTCATGAAGATATCTAATTTACCTTCTTCTGGAATTTTTTATGAAAGTTCTTTCATTTTAAAAACTAATATAAACAATTGACCAAATTCCAGAAAAATAAGTTACTTGTCTGCTCACTTAATTCTCCTCTCAAATAAAAAGGGCACAACCACTTTTAGAATGTAAGCACACTTAAGGCACAAAATTTAAAGAAACCATATAGTCAATGAATGAGTTTGTCATTACGAAATATTATAGCAAAAACTTAGTTGTGCTGTATTAAATAGACATCCAACATTAAAAAAAAAAAATACACCAAAACACAACTTCAATCAGACAGACAGAATTTCCCAAAATGTGTACCACAGAACGCTAGACCCATGAGAAGCTCTGTGTGTGTGTCCATGTATGTGTACTGTGGGGGAAGTAGGGCGGTTCTGTTGTCAGATATGCTTGGAAAATAATGTATAGTATATATTGCTCTTGGCAGTTCATATTGAGTATTGAAACGAAATTCATGGTTGAATTTCACATTGACTAAGAAAACTCAATTCATGATTCATGATAAATGTGGCATTTCAAATCAGTAGAGGATAAGAAAAGATTCAATAACTACTATGATGGTAGTTTATTTGGATCCCACCCTGCTATTTACACCAAAATAAATCCCAGTGGATCAACTATTTCAACATGAAAAAATTAAATTGCAAAATATAGCAGACAGTATAGAAAAGTATATTTTTCATTGGTTCTGAAAGGAGACGATTTTCCTGGGAAAAATCTGAATACCCAAATGTCATATAGTTTGTACTATAATAAATGTCTATAAATCACAAGAACAATAAGAACAAAGTCTACACATAAACAATGAAAGGAGAAACCAGGAAAAAAAAAAAAAATTGAAAACAGGTATTCCCTAAAACTGATTTTCTTGAAATAAAGAACATTATGATTCAGGAAAAAAAAAAAAAATCAACAATCAATAAAAAAATAACAAAAAATCAGGCAACTAATGTGTTCAGGAAATCCATCATAAAGACAAACAAATAGGGCTTTTATATAGAGGATACAACCCACAACGTCATTCATAATTAAAGATTTTCCAAGTACATCAATGAGAGATCATTTTTACCTATCAGCATGGCAATAATAACAACTGAGGATAATTGGTAAAGGTTGGAAAACAGATCATTCCACACATTATTGGTGGAAATATAAAACTAATGCAACCTCTTGGGAATGCAATTTGGCAATCTGTATCAGAAATAAAACTGCACATACCATTTGATGAAATGATTTTTTTCTAAGAAAATTATCTTATTTATAACTCATGAGTGCAAGGGCATATGTACAAGGATGTTTATTACAATGTTTATAATAACAAGTGATTGAAAATGACCTAAATGCCCATCTGCAAGAGACAGACTTAATAAACTATGACATTCATATACTAAAATATGCTGAGATGAGGAAAAAATAATGAAGCATATTTAAATTGTTGATATGGACCATATCCAAAACATAGTAAGTGAAAAAAGCCAATCACTTATCAATGAGGACATTGAGTACAGACCTTTCTATGATCACTCACGGCTATTAGCTACAAAGCAGAGGATAAATTTCCTGACTTCCTGCTTAGCAATTACTCCACCACATGATGTTGAAGAATGGCACTAACTAATCATTCTTTCTGTGTTAAATGTTTGTTAAAATATCTCCCATGTAAGTATCCAAGTGACCAACTCTGATTAGCTTGTTCACAGTGACCTTTTCTAACAATTACTAAAGAAAACAAAATTTAAAACCAGTATTGACTCCCTGGCAAAAAGAACGCTGCCAAAGTTGTGTGTGGTACAGGGCTGAGGGTGCTGAACAGAGGTCTTCAGATGCAAAAGTACAGAGTGTCTGGGGAAAAATAATGTATCTATTTAAATACATATGTAGACGTGAAATGATAATGACATTTAACAAGATGTGACTATCACTCACAGTGAACACCCATGACCCTATAATCACAGAGTAACCCAGAGAGGAAAAGGTTAATTACACTGTAGAACACCACCATTCTAAGCAGAAGCTTAACTTGTCACCCACAAGAGCTTCATTTTATCCTGAGAAATTAGTCTGACAGTGCTTAAGCTCGGCAATTGCTTACTTCCTGTTGAAAATATATTAGATGTATTTTAAACTTGTTTTAATATTTTCATATATTAGAAAAATCTGAAAAGACTTTTCAATGGCTTTGTTCCTCATGAAGTTTTTGAACAAAGAGTGAAATGATTTCAGAGAGAGAAAATAAAAATGCTTATTCAATACCAAGAATCAAGGGGAGGCTAAGCTAGGGAATAGAGGTGATTTTGCAGGAATTTTCTTTCAGGAGAAGCTGGGACAAACGGACTTGAGGCCATGAGAGGCCACTCTCAACCAGCGGTACCTGGAAGAGTGAATGGGGCCCAGAGGGAACCACCAGTCATGCTGTGACAGCAGCATATGGTGCATACTGGAAGAAGGGGAAAATAAGGTCAGGAAGGGAGGCTGAAGGAGCTTGGATTCAAGGCTGAAGAACTGCCATAGAATGTTTTTGAAAGGTGTGAAATAATCAAAATTGGACTTCACTATGATTAAAGCTGGCACAGTGTGAAGGTGTCAAGCCTGGGTGACTGGGAAAACAGTGGTATCGTTAACCCAAAATGAGAACATAAAAATCAGGTTTTATGTGGAACATGACAAGGTAGGTTTTAGATGAACTGATTTTGAGGTGCTGGCAGAATAGTCAAACTCTTTTGTCCAGGAAGTAGTTGGAAATATAAAACTATAAAGTCTGTAGTTCAATTCAATCTTACAAGTGTGCACCAAGGAATATGTGGCAGGCACTAAAACCAGGCCCTGCCCTGTTCTCACGGGACTTGCAGTCTTAGGGCAATTTCAACACATAATTCGTCGCTACCTGTATGACGAATGTTCCAAAAAAGAAAGCCAAGTGGTATGAAATTGCTTAATACAGAGACAGTAGGTTAGAGGTATAGCTATGGCTGCCCAGTGATGATTTCAGGGGTTATTCTTTGGTACCTGTACTTGTATTTGCACTTAAATTTCTGAAGATAGGTTTTATTTGTACTTTAAAACACATGACCCTATAGATAGCACAGTAAACAGTGGAAATTTGTGTATTAGTATTTTGGGTGCCAAGAACGTTCTTAGTCAAGTGCCACCTCACTACTGCCAATCCTGCCCAAAGTAATTTTACTAGATTCAGGTTCTAGGTTCATTTCGAATATGAATTTGTGGTTCAAAGTATTAAGTATTCATTATTTTTTCAGTTCATTTCAAAGGAGAAATACAGATTTCTTCTGCACAAATGTAGTATTCCTTTCCCAATCAGATGCAGGAATTATTACATTAATATTACAAACTGAAGATATTTAAAAATCCTAATCAGGTTAACAGCAACATATTTTTGAAAGAAAGGAAGTCAGAAAAGATAATAAGGCAAGTCTGAATGAGTGGAAAGTGAGGAGGAAAAGGAATTGACATATGCTTTGAGAAAGCAAATAACACAGAAAAGAAAAGAAAATGGGAGACAACTGAACTTTTGATTAACTCATTAACAATTGCAAAGAAACTGGAGGCAAAAATGTGCTAAACTCTCTCAATAGAACAATGGAAGTTTTTCCCTCAGCTACAAAAAGCTGACAAAATGAATACAGAAGCCCCTAAATAAAAACTGATATTAGGTAAGTTTGAGAACAATTTTATTTAGAAAAGAAAAAATGCATAACAAAACGAACATAAACTAAATGTGAGTTAGATATATGAGGAAACATCATTGAATGCCCATGTACTAGGATCTGTGTGGAGCATTTTACCTAGATTTTCTGATATAAGTCTCCAGCCCTGCAAGGTAGCTATTATCAGATCCATTTTAAAGCCAGGGAACCTGAAGCCCACAGAGGTAAAGTAACGCACCAAAAGCCCTACAACAGGTAGGTAGCAAAGGGGAGGTTTGAACCAAAATCTTTTGATTCTGAAGCTGACATTCTTTCCATTACACTCACTTTTCTTGACCCTCTGTATTGTGACACACTGATACTACGATCCTCTAGATACTCTGCATCTGCGTTGTGTGATAACTGAGAAGTACTCAGACCCTCAGCTTTGTTGAGCTGTACTTAGAGTTGCTTTAGGAAATGCCTCAGGGCACAAAGAGACAGTGGCTTTCATAGCTGGGAACTCAACCAACAAGCACAGATTAGGCCTCCCCAAATTCACTGGGAGCCAGGCACCTTTCTCCAGAACCAGGTGATAAATGAGATGCAGGTCACTGATGACTCCTTCCTTATAGGGAGAGGCCAGAGACATCTTCCTTCTCCCAGGACCAGGAGCACCTGGACATACTAGAATCAGTCCAGTCTGCAGTGGCCTCCTGGTCCCTCCCTACAAGCCACCTACTGGACAACTGCTACAGTTGGATTAAAACCTTGAGGCCAGTCAAACCACTATCACGATCATTCTCAGTTACTCCATCTAAGAGATAAGTTCTTTCTGATCCCTATTTCTTCCAGTATTTATTAACATAAGCAACTTCTCTACTATCTTGATGTCTTCAATGAACACTCCTTTCATTGCAACTGGAAAACTGGAGGGATGATCTCCCTGCCCCCTTCTAGCTGACATTGCTCATCCTCTCATACTTCTTTGTCATCTGACTTTGTCACCTGATTCAGTCTTCCTCTGCCAGTCAAGTCTTGCCATCATCCTGCATGAATTCAACTCCATGTGAACTACTAATCCAACAGCAAATGAGTTCCTTGACCTCCCTCATCTCCAGGGACGAATCCTTTCTCCCTACTTTCCATCACCCACCCTCACACCCATAATCTGAACTTTACTACCATCCACAACTATTTTATTTCTATTAATTTGGATTCATACAAGCCATCTGTCCTTATTTTCTCTCTCTTTGTACCTCTCCCTCCCCCTAACCCTCGTCCTGTCATCTATCCACGGAAATCTCCTACACCCTGGCCCCACTGTCTTCACTTTCTTGCCTATCCGTGGTTCATCACTTTGACCACGGTTCACTGGCCAATATCTTATTTTCCTCCTCCATTACGGTCCTTTCTCAGACTACTGGTGAAACTTAAATGAACTGAAAATTCTATCTTCTTGGAACTACACACTAGCTGCTGAATAACTGTGGTGAAAAATAATACTGCAGGATCAGGGCTGGGACATAATCACAGCTACCAACCTCAACTGGATTCTTAGTACTATCCAACACACCATCTATGTTTTACCTGGAGGCTCTCACTTCCACTCCCTGAGAGGGGCTGTTTCAATGCTTCTTTCAAGGCTTTCAACCGACTACCCTTCCTCAGCAGAGCACTTGCTCTATTTCATATATAAAATAGAAACTACTTGATGAAAAAAACAACTTCCTACCATCAAATCTACAAATGTATCTGCACCTGGGCCCAGCTTTTTCTCCTTCCCACTCATCACATTAGCAGAGCATGTCACTTTCCAAGACAACTTCCTCCACCTGTGCTGATATCTCATCCTCCACACTCTTTCCAGCTGCCCTCAGGACCTTGCTCTATTGAGTATCATTCTTCCCCAACCTCCTTTCCTTCCTCATTTTCCCCAACCTACAATTAAACAAATTCAAACACATGCTTTGCCCTCTCGACACCAAACCCCTCTAGCTACTGCCTTTCTTACATCTCAGCCTCCCTTCCCATACTCATTTAACAACCCTCTCCTCTCTCCTTAGGGCTGATGTCAATGGGACAATTGTCAGTCTGTTTATTCTGTGATCTCTTGGCAGCATTTGACAATATTGACTACCCTTTCTCCTTTGAAATGGTCTCTTCCCTGGGCTTCATGATACCAGAATTTCTTAGTTCCCCTCCCACCTCCACGGCGACTCCTTCTCACACTCTCTTCCCGGCATCTCTTCCTCTGCCTACACGTACACCATTCCTCACAGTCTCCACTGGCATTTTAACTCCCACAGCTTTGCATGTTGAGAACTCCAAGCTTCCATCACCAGAGCACAAGCTCTACTCCTGAGCTCTGGCTACAGTGACCAACAATCTCCATTTGCCAAAGACTAAGGGGTTTCCTGGAATACAGGGCTTACAGTGTTAAAACTGGGAAAGGCTCAGGCAAACTGGGATGAGTTGGGCACCCTAGATCATACCCAGTCATTCACTAGACATGGTAACTCAGGTGTCCTACAAATACTTCATCACCATTTCCCCCAAACTTCATCTTGTCCTGGTGTTCCTTATCTCAGTGAAGGGCACCACCTGTTAAAGTCAGATGGCAACTGTTGAAGACAGGTATACATAGAAGGATCTCTCTATCTCAAAGCACTGAGCTCCCAGTCTCTTTTCTTACTGGGGAAATATCCAGTAAGTTTCCTATAGAACCTGTTAGCACTTACAAATTCTCCCCAATGAAAAAACAACAAAAACTAATGTATCTTTTATCTGAAAAGTTACAGATCTACTGGAGAGCTCCAGTGGGGCAACATTTCTTTCCTCGATGCCGGTGCCACGTTCTTTTGCCATTCATGTTCTTGACACTAATTTTATAAATTATAAAATTATAAAATTTATAAAATTTCTTCTTTAAACTCCTTTGGATATTTCTAACATGCTGTTATGGAATGGTTAATTTTCCTCTTCAATAAGCTAAAATAAAGCAATGTTTCTCGAGTAAGGAAACTCTGGGAAACAGCTTGTATTAACTTATGAATACCTCAGCCTGAAGACATGGTACATATCCTGCAGGTCACTGGGAAGCAAAATGGTTGCCCTTCACAGCTTATTCTGTAAATCTGGGGTCCCCAGCCCCTGAGCCACAGACTGATACCAGTCCATGGTCTGTTAGGAACTGGGCCGCACAGCAGGAGGTGAGCCGAGGGCGAGTGAGAGAAGCTTCATCTGTATTTACAGCTGCTCCCCATTGCTCACATTACCGCCTGAGCTCCGCCTCCTGTCAGGTCAGCGGCAGAATTAGATTCTCATAGGAGCATAAACCCTATTGTAAACTGCTCACGTGAGGGATCTAGGTTGTGTGCTCCTTATGAGAATCTAATACCTGATGACCTGAGGTGGAGCTGAGGCGGTGATGCTAGCGCTGGGGAGCAGCTGCAAATACAGATTATCATTAGCAGAGAGGTTTGACTGCACAGAGACCATAATAAATCAATTGCCTGCAGACTAATATCAAAACCCTATCAGTGAGTGGCAAGTGACAATTAAGCTGCATCTTACGGAGTAGACTAGACATAAGCAACAGACTTCGGGTGTCACTGTCTCCCATCACCTCCAGATGGGACCATCTAGTTGCAGGAAAACAAGCTCAGGGCTCCCACTGACTCTGCATTATGGTGAGTTGTATAACTATTTCATTATATATGACAATGTAATAATAATAGAAATAAAGAGCACAATAAATGTAATGCGCCTGAATCATCCTGAAACCATCCCCCAACCCCCTTCCGTGGAAAAACTGTCTTCCGTGAAACTGGTCCCTGGTGCCAGAAAGGTTGGGGAGCACTGCTGTAAATGGTCTGTGGACCTCAGTTATCTCCACATGACTCCTGACTCTGGGTGTGCTCAATCAAACAACGCCTTTAAACTGCTTGGACAAGTAAAATACAGCCCAGTGCACAAAGGAGAATGAAGAAAAGTTTCAGATTAAGAACCTACAAGAGAAGAGCAAGATCTAAGACTCTTTAGACTGAAGAAAATAAGGGAAATAAATAACTTCATGGTACTCAACTTATCATATTTACATCTCCTCATCTTAATTCAGCACCAGACAGTAAAGAGGCTTAAGTTACAATGCAAACTTGAGACCAAATTACAGAGTTATTGGAAAAGAAACAATTAACACAGGATCAGACTGCCTGATGGGAAAGGGAAATGGTGTCCTTTCCTTTTTCTCAAATTTAAGAAGATATTCTCTTCTATTTCTGGGAGTTTAGGTTTAACACTGTTGGAATGGGAACCTTGCTGTGCTTTCACAACTTGAAACCTTTTACTAGACACACAGCTACAAACATATCTGATGATTTTCCATGCTCCACATATTCATCTAAGCGTGAACTTCCCATTTTCATCCTCTTGCCAGCCATCTTGTGATCACATTTGTACATATTAGTGCTTTCACCAGGGGGTATATGCATCAGTAAGAGGAGAAGCTGAAATAAGATTAGTTAATTTGCTACTTCATTAACAGCTGTGGTAAAAAGTCCAAAGAGAAAGGAGCTTGAAACTAGCTAAAATGAGGGGTTTGCATTGTAAGCGAATCTAAATTATCTATGTCCCCTACTCCTGCGGATAACTGGGAGTCAGCTGTGCACACATCTGTGGGTGTTTATAAACATTCACCATCTGTGAGAAGCTTATGGGTTGTAAATGGTGAGCTAATTAGTGAAATGTTAGTCATTCCTAATGACAGTTTTTATGGATAAAGGTTTTACCCAGGTTAAATTGATCTCGGAACCTTGTTGCTCACTGGAGGCTACTCTACGTTTTATTACAAGACTGAGGACCTACACTACGCTGTATAAGTCACACATTAAAGATGCATTATAACTAGATCAGGCTGCTAGTTTATGCATGTTAATGAGTTCTGCTTTTAATAGACTGAAGTGCTGATTGAGTATTTGTCAGGGAAGATGAGAAGTTGTCAATCTGTAAAAAGGTCAACCGGTTCTATAATAAATGGCATTTTCATTTCTGTTCTACATACATACTAACCACGTTCCATTCAGAAAATTAAGATAGCATAGAAGCAAACTAGTAATTGACATGAGACAATTCATTACTGAATAGATTTGTCCATATACATACATACATACATATCTGCATATATACGTATTTCCCTAAGTTCCCCATATCAGTAACTTTTTCTAAACTCAGGTCTCTCTCTTACTGATCAAAAATGTGGAGAAAACGTTCGAAACAGGTTAACTTTCAAATACATTTGTCCTATAACCAAATGGGAAGCAAAACAAAAACAATGCACTGCACATGGAGAGAAGACTCCTATTTACTGCCAAATGGAAAGAGTCTTACCATAATAGAGTTTGTATTTTAATAGAGGACAGTGTTGTAGAATAAGTGAGTGGAGAACTAAACAAAGTTTGATTGCCTGGGCTCTAACAAGGCTCGTCTTTTTACTTAAAAATTAATTTGCAGAATATAAATGAGATTTCAGAGGCCAAAGGAACCTTATTTTATGGATGAGAAGACTTCTGTTCTGGGAAGCTACCTGGTCTGCAAACCTGGTCACGCTGACCACTAGGCTGGGCCACTCAGCACTGTACCAGGCTGCTCATAGTCCAAGGGGATAACAGCACTGTCCACAACATGGTGAACTGGGGCAAATTAAAAAAAACTAGCCTATATAAAATGTTACCCCTTCCCACACTTCCAGTCCCCACGACCCTGCTCTATTTTATTCTCCTCAGAACTTACTGACTTCTAACACTATAGTATATTTATCTTAAACACTGTCTTCTCCACCAGGATACAAGCCCTCAAGTGGCAGGGATGTTTGCTCATTTTATAGTGCCGTGACATAATATGTGTTCAATAAATATTTGTTAAATGAAGGCAACATTTTGATAGGAAGGATATTTTTCACCATTACAGTAATAATTCTATTAATGAAGGAAGGCACTCCACTGCCAATTTTTATAAATTTTTGGTCAGAAATTTAAAACCACAAGAGCAAATCACACAGGAACCTTAGGAATGTCTTTTGTTATGCTAGATAAGGTGTGATTAATGCTTTAAAAAAATCACAAAATACTGAAACATCGCATATGCCAGGTAAATAAACAAGAAAACAAATTTTAATACTGAGAATCCCAGAGCCTTGGAACTGAATATCTGAGCTGATACCAGCTGAAGTGGAAGGAGGAGGAGTGACCCATTTTCCTTCAAAGGGGAGAATGGGACACATTCTCTGTCTTACTTTACCGGCATCCCAAGCCTCTGTCAGACTCCAGGGGAAGGGTGCCCCCAGCTTATCCTTATGAGCTAACATGATTTGTTTTTAAATGTTCTTGGTTAGTGTAGTTACTAAAACACCTAAACTGTCTTTGTTAACAAAGAAGTTTGTTTCTTTCCTCTAAGAAAGAAGCTAACATGTGCAGTTGTTGTGTTTCATAATCTATGCCAGGCCCTTTCAGGTAAAATTACCCCCCAAATAAAAAAGGCTTTAAATTGGAGATGCAAACTCAACGTGTCCTAAAGCTAGTATAGGCATCATCCACCCTGTCGTGGAAGTTTCTCCCTGCCTCCCCACACCCAATCAGCGACACAGACCTATTGGTACTACCTCTAACTGCCTTTCCAATCTATCTTGTCTTCCCATTTTCAGTACATTTTGGGCCTTTGGCATTTAACTCCTGCAAAATTGCAACAGATTCCTAACTGGTCTCAGCCTTTCTACTCCCTCTACATATACTCATCCATCTGCCTTTTTGCCATGAGATCCATCTCTCTAAAAGAAGACAATGCCCTTGGAGGATGAAGCAGAAACCCAAAACAACACACTCCCCAGTCTTCCAATTTAGCTTCACCTTTCCCCACAGCTCTACTCAATGATCATTCCAGGCCTGCTACACTGTTAATTGCTGTCCAAATATGAATTTGATGTCTCTGTGTCTTAATTTAGCCCAGTGGATTCCAAGGCTTATTGGAAGGCTCAGTGGAAGCCCTGACTTATTTCAGTTTGTGTTCACTTGGTATCCACCTAATTCAAGATTCTGGATTTCTAAGTACCAGTAGAGGTCTGACCACTACTGCTCAGATGTCAGCCCACCTCCCTTCTTCCACCATAATGTGGAAGCCAAAAGGACCTTTAAAATATAGGGCCTATCCACATAGGAGGGGACGCAAACCACATACTTGGGTGTTTTTTTTTTTTTTGGTCACGTGGCACGCGGGATCTTAGTTCCCTGACCAGGGATCAAACCCACACCCCTTGCATTGGAAGTGTGGAGTCTTAACCACTGGACTACCAGGGAAGTCCCCATACTTGGGTTATAAATGAAAAAGATGCCCCCATCTGCTGGGAGAGAGACTAGAAAATGAGGAGAGTCCATGCAGCATAGGATCCCAGCACACTGCTCCTCATTCCAGAAGGATATGGGACTAAAGGGCAGAATTTCCCATGGAGTCACAGAGAGTGGAATCCAAGAGTGGAAGCATCTTGTGTCCAACGAGCAGATCTGGGAGAGTGGCGGATCCAGGGAAGCATCGTGCGGATGCATCGTGTGCTCCCGAGAGGTGGCCCGGGAACAAGTCCAGGCACAAGAGGGCTGCAGAAGCCCTCCTAGGACTTGAGAGCTGTGGGAGGAACACAGGAACTCCCTATGGGCACTAGCTGGGGAGAAAGGAAGTTAGAGAGAAAGTCCAACCAAAGAACGTGGATATACTCCTGAGAATCACCAATGTCAGGGAGCAAAGGAGGTAGGTATCTATGAGCAATCTGACAGATCTCTGGCATCACCATTCAAGAGCAAAACAGACATCACCTTTACCAAAAGCAGGCAGGAGAAATTATGTGGAAGTAGGGAGGGTGTTCTGGGCCCAGACAGAACAGAACCAAGAAGAATGCACATTCTTAGATGTGTACCCCAAGCCGACTTTCAAGCTTGGGGACCCCTTTAGGGAGAGAGCTTGGCAGGGAATTTCAAACATGAATAACTGAATTCTACACTGGAATTACTGAGCTAAAACACACAGAGACAGAGAATTGACTAAGTTGTTTACCATTAGGCAGGCTGGTGGTTCAGAGTCAGAAATTAAACTGTATTTATAGAAATATTACATCTTTGCGTGTAATATTTCTATTACATCTATAGAAATATTACACATGGATTTGTTCTCTTGACTGAAATACCTATTTGCTACCAATACTATAAAAGCAACAAAACAAAACCAACATGACAGATGTCATATCTCATCTTAGGATTGGGTCAATTTACCTTTAAGTGAGTCTGCTCAAATAGAATATGTACAATTGAGGAATTTTTGTCCTGCAGACATGAATTCCATAAATATTTTAAAAGTGCTTATTGAATACCTGCTAGGGAAAGATATTATATTAGAAACAGAAACTCACTTTGAAAGGTTTATTGTTTTTTTAAACATGACTAATTTTGTATGAAAGAATTTTATTTTTGTGAGATTTCTTGAGAAATAATAGTATGTTTGATTTTCATGTATAAAGAAGCAGATTTTTTATAGCTAAATCAGAACATTAATTGAAGTATCATTCCAAATAACTATAGCAAATGTTTCATGTCATTTTCTTCTTTTTTCACATTTTATAGAAGATAAGTATCTATTAGTGAAATGAGATAAACCTTTTACTCCAAAGAGGCCTCTGATAAGTTTTAGGAGGAATACAACAAATTCTCAAATTTTTTGATTTTTATTTTCATAATTAACTGACCTCAGATTGCAGAAGGCTAAAAGCATGCACACACACACAGGCCTCCCTTAGCTAAGCTGTAATTCTCAGATGGAAATTTTTCTACCTTGAAGAGTTCCTCAGATTCTAACAATGTAACCACTGTTGCAGATATTTCTCCCTTCTCTTCTTACCTTTCTCTTTTTAAAGTTGATAGATGGCAACTGAGTTGGTATTCCATTTCTATTCCACCAAAGTGCACTGCTTTAGGAATAGGATGGTGCCTAACATAAAATGGGAATTTCCTCCCCGGGAGGAGGAAAGATTGGAAAAACAACACTCCTTCCCAAGCTCTCCCTTATGACATGAGTGCAGTAGTTCTGAACAAAGCTTGATGTCATTTGGGCTCTTATAATTTTCCAGGCAGAGAAGAAATAGTTCATAAACTCCCTACTATGCCTCCAAATATAACATGAAGCCATTTTATGTTCAATCCCAGCAGATGATTTAGGAAACATCACTTCCTCAGACTGCAATGCTGGGCACAGAAAAGTGAAATGGGAAAATCAGTTAGGACACAGTATAACCCCAACCCCATGTTTCCTTGGACCAAGTTCCTTGAGCATCCCACGGAAAAGCTCTCCAAGGGCTGTAGTCTACAGGGAAGGTGAGCAACATTAGGGTCTTTCTGCAAGGATGAAAGGCGCTTCCAATGATCATAAATGATATTTTCATCTACCAAAGTTGAAATCAGAGGATAATGATAGAGGCACAGCAAAATGGTAGAATCATCTATTAAAACATTTAATAGATCTATTTATTTACTTACTGATTTAATATCTATCTAATAAAAATACTCCATGCAAACAAGAAATAGTGAGCGACTACTATCAAAAGTTGCCATGTTTTTTTGAGGGCTTAACATTGTTCCATTTAAAATAAATAATGGAGGGCAAAGAAAATGAAAAGAAAGTACTTTTATTCACTCATGAAACCAACAGAAAATATAATCTAATTAGCATTGAGAATATCCACTGGAAACGAGCTAATAACTGCAATTCAGCACTAACACAATCAATAGTTATAAAATATATCTGAAGTGCAATAGAAAAACCCCCTTTTTCTTAATTCGTAGCTTTTGAATACAGAGAGTCCCTTTTGTTCACCAATCTTCTTGACTTTTTGACATTTGAAGGCTATTCTGAGTTAACTTAAAAAAGAGGAACTGTTGCACATTTAGAAGCTTAGAACTAACGGCAAGTCAAAGAATCAGAGTGGGAATGGCTTTGGAGGGAAACTATCCAGCCTCCTAATGCAGTGATCCTTTACACAACCCTCTTGAAAGTTAGTGATGGAGCCTCTGACTCAACACTAATTTGACAAAAAATGTTTCCACTTTGCAAGAGTTGCTGCATGAATACCACTAATAGTTTAAAAATGAACATTCAAAGGATTATATTACTAAAATTACTGTCACTTTTACCCATTAATGATAATTACTGGTGAAAGTTCTACGGTGACACAATTTATTCTAGCCAGTAATGTCTCCCAAGAGTTGCTTGTTCCAAAAACAGTCAGTCATCTGTTTTCTGTATTACACTAGTCTGTCAAATTCTTCCTGCCTTGGGGCATCCTCTCCTGTGTTAAGGCTGCCCTCAATGTTGACTTCGTTAATATTATGCTGCTTCTAATTTTCTTGAAGAACATTGGGTACCTGAGGAAGGAAGCTATTCAGGAAACAATATTTTAAAATCCTATCACAAAATAATGTCTAATTTCATCTAAACACTAATGCCTATTTATACTACTTTCAAGTAACACATAAATATTCAATTTCTCTGCTTAATTTTCCCAGTCTGCCCTAGGGTATACTTATTTATCATCAAAAGCCAAATATTACTGAGTTCCTCTTTTACTCAGCAAGATAATCACTTCAGACTTTGAGCAACCTTCATGACCAAGTTCAACACCACTGAATGGATTTCCTTCAACTTTAAGGATTTAATGTCAAAATGACCAAAAATAGGAAGAGAAAAGAGACAGCCTATTAATAAAGAAAAAGCTGGCTCCCCCTATGACCTTTTGACACATTGATATTTTCATCTCAAAAGATATACAAACAATAGTATAGAAATACTGGGGACAAAAGCTGGGATAAAAGCATAGGAGCACAATGGTTGTGCTAGGTTGGTTACTGGAACAATTGACAGCCCAGGCTCTTGTTAGCATTTCAAAAGTTCAAGTGCACAACTTCCCATTTCAAATTAACAGAATCTAAAAGTCAGGTAATTTTTCTGCTGTTGGAAATGTGTTGAAAGATTAAGTTTTCCCTAACAATTACCATGATTTGTGTCAATATTTTTACTCATTTAACTACTAGATCCTCGTTTTGCAACACAGATCAGCCATTTTGCAAATGCATGCTTTGGCTATAGGAAGATAAGAAAAAAGTTAACAGAACAATTTTTTTACTCTGTGTCATAAAACTCAAAGGAATGGTCTCTATAGATTATTTATATTAGGAGTTGGCAAACTTCTTCTGTAAAGGACCAGATAGCAAATATGGGACAAATGGTCTGTGTCCCAATTACTCAACTCTGCACTTGTAGCAAAAAGGCAGCCACAGACAATATGTAAAGAAATGAGTGTGTCTATTTTCCAACAAAACTTTACTTACAAAAAGAGGTGCAGGTTGATTTGGCTCAAGGGCTGTAGTTTGATCTACATTTTTACTTTACATATAGATAACAATATGCTCAACTGAACACAAAATGGAAGAGATGTCTTTCAGCCAATTAAATATGTATCATTTGTTTGCCAAATCTTCTGACTGCCTTCCATGGTATTTACTATGTGCACACAGTGTGCTAAGTCCTACGAGAAGAACGCATAAGGCCATATTCTTGAAAAATGCACAAACTATTAGAAGCACAGGACTAAAGCAAATAAAATGAGGATAACCAAATATTCTACACATAATTTATATGGCAAGACTATAATGGTTTATAAAAAATAGACTATTATCAAGAGCAAATATTAGGAGAAGACTTTTTGGAGAATGCAAGAATTGTTAAATCACATTTTGTTAGATTCAGTCAGTTAAGAATTAGAGAAAAGGTATTTATGGGAGAGAGAACATCAGAAATAAATTCAGAGAAGTAGGAATAACTATGCCAGAGGTACACTGGATAGTATAACCAGTTCAACAGAGACAGAGGACAGTCACTGAGAATTTCAAGTTCATGGTCTCTTATCTGTAACCTCTTCAGTCAGATATTTCAGAATTGAAGTTTTTCAGACTGCAGAAAGGTCAAAAAGGTGTATATGCCGTAAAATCATAATACACCCAGAGCAACTTAGAGCAGCATCCTCTAATTAAAAATTTTATTATTTCTGCAGCATGAATATTCACATTAGATGGAACCTCTTATCAGTTCAGGTCAGATTTGGCATCAAATCAGTTTGGACACTAAAGTTACTTTAAAAATTTTGGTTTTCAGAGCATCCTGCATTTTTGAATTATAAAAGGGGATGTAGACATATTTAACTGCTTGAAGGACCCAAGAAATTCTGTTTTGGTTGCAATTTTGTCTGATTGCTATAGTTTTTTTGACTAGCATACACACACACACACACACACACACACACACACGCACACATATATATAACAATTGGAAAAAAGGTAAAATTTATACCATCCCTGGTACGTGTGTGTGTGTATATATATATATATTATACACACACACACGTATGTATATACATACATATACATGTATACATATGTATGTACATACATATGTGCATATATATACGTGTGTGTGTATATATATAGTGTAAAGTGTTGGGTTGGACTCTATTAAGGTAACAACCAGGTTCAAAAGTCTATCTTCTATGGATCTAAAACAATTGGAGGTTTATGGAGGCCTCTGTCTCTCAGGGTAAATGTTAAAAACAGAGGTTTAAAAAATGTTTAAAGGGAATACATTAGATTACAGAAACAAGATAAGTCTGTTAAAAGACAAAGAGATTTGTGATTATGCCTGAAATAAGACAACATTCAATGTCTATCTCTGAAATTGAAGAGAACAACTTCCCATCAAATACAAATAATAATTCCACTCAGAACTGGCAATCTGACTTGGAAGGGCTCATGGTGACAACAATCCACCGGCTTGGAAAGTGTACACTGCGTAAATAACTACTGATTAGGGAGATAGTTATCTAAGGAGTACTCAATGTTATACACAAAGAAGATGCTACTGTGATTGAGTCCTCAATTACAGTACAATAAGTGTAACTGATGTTATCAAAGTTATAGCATCTCCATATTGTAATAAGATCAAAGTTACTGATTGATATGATTTCTGCCTAGAATATAAACAGGGTGAATCTAGGCTTAGTAATACAAAAATTTATGAATAACTGATGTTAATATAAAGATTTCTTTGGTAAAATTCGTAAAAGAAATCTGTGCTATACAATAAAGATTTAAATGATTTTTCCCCGATGATTGGCATTTAATCTCTCACTCCAAAACAAACCTAAACAACAAAAATTGGAGTCTATTTTCTACTTGGCATGTAGTTAATATTATATAATATTCATAAAAAGGGCAATGAAGATGATTTTTATTTATTTTTTTATTTTTTGCGGTATGTGTGCCTCTCACTGTTGTGGCCTCTCCCGTTGCGGAGCACAGGCTCCGGATGCTCAGACTCAGCGGCCATGGCTCACGGGCCTAGCCACTCCGCGGCACGTGGGATCTTCCCGGACCAGGGCACGAACCCGTGTCCCCTGCATCAGCAGGTGGACTCTCCACCACTGCGCCACCAGGGAAGCCCTGGTTTTTAAATACTGGATGAGCAGTAAACCAATCAGTGTGAGGATGTACCCTAATGATGTTTAACAAAAAACTACACACATAGCTCAAAGTTAAAAAAAAAAATAATAATCAAGGTTTCAAGATATGTTGTGCTAGAGAAGTCTGAGAGCCAGCCTCCTCTCCTAATTTCTCTTCTCTGGGGCATTTTGGAAGGAGACAAAATGGTATGTGAGCCTTGCACAGCTACACAGAGAAGCCATCTATGAGTGCACACAAAAGCTATTCTCTAAATGAGTTTCCACAAATTGAAGCTGTGTTTTCCAGTGAGAGACTCCTGCATACAAATGAAAACCTGTATAACTATTAGTGAGACTCTCTAGGAAAAGTCTCCCACCAGACACCTCTTGATACTATTCATGGGGTCTCAGTCTCTTAATACCATCAGAAAAAAAAAATGTCACGTGGTAGAGATGGGGGGTGGAGACGGGGTGTCTCAGGGCATTTGTGCTCCAGTAAAGCACACTAAGGTGTTTGTGCCCTTTCAAAAATACTATACTGCAAGTTCCCTGGGTCCTTAACTTCTAACCTGGGTCAAACAGTGAAAATACTGAAGACATTTTCACCCCTTTCAGAGCTGTTGAGCTCTGGGCCCAGAACTATTTAGACTATTGAAAAATCCCTCCTTCAAGAGGGGCAGGGTGGGGCAGAAGACCTAAATAGACATTTCTCCAAAGAAGACATACAGATGGGTAAGAGGCATATGAAAAGATGCTCAACGTCACTAATTATTAGAGAAATGCAAATCAAAACTACAATGAGGTATCACCTCACACTGGTCAGAATGGGCATCATCAGAAAATCTACAAACAACAAATGCTGGAGAGGGTGTGGAGAAAAGGGAACCCTCTTGCACTGTTGGTGGGAATGTAAATTGATACAGCCACTATGGAGAACAGTATGGAGGTTCTTTAAAAAGCTAAAAATAGAATTACCATATGACCCAGCAATCCCACTACTGGGCATATACCCAGAGAAAACCATAATTCAAAAAGACACACGTGCCCCAATGTTCACTGCAGCACTATTTACAATAGCCAGGTCATGGAAGCAACCTAAATGCCCATTGACAGATGAATGGATAAAGAAGATGTGGTATATATATACAATGGAATATTACTCAGCCATAAAAGGGAACGAAATTGGGTCATTTGCAGAGATGTGTTTGGACCTAGAGACTGTCATACAGAGTGAAGTAACTCAGAAAGAGAAAAACAACTATCTTATATTAATGCATGTATGTGGAATCTAGAAAAATGGTACAGATGAACCAGTTTGCAAGGCAGAAATAGAGCCAAAGATGTAGAGAACAAATGTATGGATGCAAAGGGGGGAAAGTGGGGTGAGGGTGGGGGGATAAATTGGGAGATTGGGATTGACATATATACACTAATATGTATAAAATAGATAATAAGAACCTACTATGTAAAAAAATAAATAAAATAAAATTCAAAAAAAAAGATACAAATGAACTTATTTACAAAATCGAAACAGACTCACAGACTTCAAAAACAAGCTATGGTTACAAAGGGGAAATGTGGGGTGGGGGGAGGGATAAATTAGGAGTTTGGGATTATATATACACACTACCTTATATAAAATAGATAATCAACAAGGACCTACTGTATGGCACAGGGAGCTCTAGTCAATATTCTGTAATGACCTATATGGGAAAAGAATCTGAAAAATAATGGATATATGTATATGTATCACTGAATCACCTTGATGTACACCTGAAACTAACACATTATAAATCAACTATACTCCAATATAAAATAAAAATTTAAAAAAATTAAACCTCTTGTAAATCATGTATACTTCAATAAAAAAATTAAAAAGAAAAAGTGGGGCAGGGAGGTGCTAGTTCTAGGCATTGGGATATACAAATCTTTGGATAAGCAGAAGAATCAAAGTAGAATCTGAAACATTTGGGAAGCATTTCTAATTTGGCAATTCTCTCAAAACTTCCCAAGACAGAGGAAGAGGCTATCTAGTTTAAAACCATTGATATGGCACTAAAGAGACAGTTGTCCTTCTCACAGGTTTTCAGGGAAGACAATTCTCAACAAATGTATACAATACATAGGTATAGTCTAGTGCCAGTAACCAATTACTAAAATTGTTTTGGTCTCTTTTTTCTGCATTATGGTTAAGTCATCAGTGGTAAAGGAATAACAGCACAATAGTTAAAAATATGACTTCTGGGACTATCATATTAAGTGAAATAAGTCAGATGGAGAGAGAAAAGTATATCACTTAGAGATGAAATCTAAAACAATAATATAAATCAACTTATTTACAAAACAGAAACAAACTCACAGACATAGAAAACAAACTTATCGTTACCACAGGGGAAAGGAGAAGGGGGAGGGATAAATTAGCATTATGGAACTAACAGCTACACACCACTATATATAAAATAGATAAATAATAAGGATTTACTGTATAGCACAGGGAACTATATTCAATATCTTGTACTAACCTATCATGAAAAAGAACCTAAAGCTGTACACCTGAAATAACACAATATTGTAAATCAACCATAGTTCAATTAAAAAAATTTAAAGAACTAAAAAAAAAACATGACCTCTGGTCAGAAAACATGAGTCTTGGCTTCACTTCTTGCTAAAACTGTGACCATGTACAAAAGGAATTAACTGACTCTTTGATAAAAATAGTCTTCTAAGATCACTGCAACTATTACATGCAATAATGAACACATACAGAGCCTGGCAAATATGTGATACATAAAATAGTGGTGGTAGTGGTAATGATAGCAGTAGTAGTGGGTGTTGTTGCTTTTATTATTAGTATTATTATAATTATTATTATTCCTTAAAAGATGAAGGTAAGAAAAGAGAAATAATCACTGCCAATGCAATCTAATTTATTTATTCTTCTAAGTAGAGAAATAATTAAAACTACTGTTTGATATGCATAAATGGCCAAAAGATGCTAAAAAACTGAAAGCACTACTCTATAAAACTAGAATATATGCAATTATGGAAAATAATCTAAGTTTTACGATATATGTAGAGGACACGGTAATTGTCAAGCCTTTGAAAGCAAGTATACACATTAATTGCATAACTTTGAGACTGGCAGAGACATTCCCAAGTAGTATTTCTGTAATATGTATTTCCTCTAAAATGGAGGCCTAATTGCTTAGTTATTCTAAATTGCAGAATGGAAAACAAAGGAGCAGTTTTGGCCATGTAGGTAAACAACAGATTTCTAAAAGCTAATTATCTCTTTATTTAATAGACTGAAGTTGTACCAAATGAGACATTTAAGTTTAATAAATAATAAACAAATTGTAACCTAAAGACTAAAATATAGAAGCTGCTCATACAGTTTTTATTGCTCCATTAAATAAGCTCTTATTTACTTCCTTCACAAAACATAATTATACAACACTGGGTCCATTTCAAGACCATTCTGATGTGCTGTTTAAAAATTAAGTGAATCAACTTAAATACTCAGGAAGTCTTAAAGCATAATATTTGAATTCTATTATCAAACGCCCTATTCATTTCCATGATTAAGAAACAGAAGTGCAGCTTTGAAAAAGTTGTACATAATCACATAAAATCACTATTTGTCTTACTAGAAATGATCACACATAAGGATAGCTACACGCTTTAAATAAATTTCACTGTCTACACTTTAATTTCTACATCAGATGTTTAATACTTTCAGTATCTTCTAAATAAAAATAATTCATATTTAAACATCAACCTCAGAGAATGTATTCAAACTTCAACCAATTAAACAAGGACATGATGAAAATGTAGTTAATTTGCTTGTTTGTTTAATGTAATACCAAATCATTCAACAGAAATAACCACAACTACATATGTGAATATTTAAGAGACCTCCAGGCTTATCATTTTTAAAGAAAACAAAAATGAGACAAACGACCTTTTAATGCCATTACATAATACAAGATGCTGTGCTTCTTAGTTTTGCTGCTCAAAAGGATTTTTAATGCTTCATTTTTCTTCTTAGGGAAACAGCCCACTATCCCATGTTTATTTTCATTCTACTAACAAAAATAACATTCTGAAATGATAGTGATAATAAATAGTAGACTTGAAAATAGTTGCTTGCTGTCTTGCCAAGGGCAAGTAGTGATTTTGATGGATAAGAAAAGCAGGGATTGAATTTACTCTACTGCCTCGGGTGATGGTACAAGAATTTGTACATCTGTGAAAAAACACAGTTCTTATTTGCATGGTGAAAATACTAAAGTAATGAAAATATACGGAAGGAAGCTTCCTGTGGGTTTAGGGTAGGGTTATGTGAAGATTTTTCTCCTTCTCTATCATTCAGGGGTATGTGTTCTACATACAGAAATAAGAAAAAACAAGAAGTTCCTGGTCCAGAGAGGTGGCAAAACACTACTATAAATTGAACAATTTGCCCTTCTACATTCTTTTGAAAAAAGGAAAGCCAGGGCAACAGCTTCTACAAAGATTAGAGCAATACCATATTCTGTATGAAAATATAACACCCAGAAAGAAAAATAATATAAAGTTTTAGCTGATCCTCACAATAAGATGTTTAAAAAATTCCTACTATTAGCATATATAGCATAGTAAATATACATGAGACTGGTTATCCTATCAGTTTATAAGGAGTTTTAAAACCAATATTTTAAATGAATAAGTTTGATATACATTAATATTCTCTTTAGCTCTGAAGACCAAATTTCATCTCCAGCACACAACACAGCCAGTCTCTATTTTCATCTCATTATCCTGTCTTACTTTACTTCTCATAACTTTTTATAATCTGAAATTATCTTACATATGTGGTTGTCTGATTCACTCATTATAATTATAAACTTCATCACAGCAGAAACCTTATTTATCCTTATTTATCACTGCAATCACAGCATATAGGAAAAAAAAACTGTTGATGAATAAAAGAAACAAAAGTGGCCTAACTATTAATTTTTTCTGTACCAATAAAATAATAATGGAAGACCATAGCAATTATATTTTTCATAATAATATACTGTATTGACAAAAAGCATGTTCTACATCTAATGTGGAAAGAAAAAGGTGACTTCATATTTGTACTATTTTTAAAACAGTACTATTTTTAAATATGAAAAAAGGTATCAACGAATAGTAATAATATATTTGATTCTTATATGACTTACTTGGCTATAAACACTACATTAATACTGAGACTGAATATTTTGTTTTTCTATGCTAATAATCATGTTATGGTTAAAGAAAAATTAAAGACATTCAGAATAATCATCATTTACTGGGATTTTAGAAGAGGTCTTTTACTTTGGTGAGAAAATTATATATTTAGGTGCTAGGAAATTTGGGATATAGCCCTAAATTCTTTAAAATTCTACAGTACAGGAAAATAATTCAAAGTTGATTTCCAAAATTTTCAAAAGAACTGCATCATAGCTTTCTATTGTATCAAATGCTGTATGATCTTTTATCAAATGATTGATTAAATCTATTAAAATATTCACATAATATATAGTATTAAAGTATTTATTTAATATTGTTTATATAAATCAATGTTAGCCAGGCTATCCTTTGAAGAATACTCTCCCAGAAAATGTCAAAATGTATGGTACATATGGATCTCTGCATATAAAGGCTTTGGGAGCTCCCATCAAGTGAGAGCCTTACATTTATTTGAAACCCATCTACGATAATTTCCAGACCATGTTTGGGAAGAGATAGTATAGAAAAATTTCATAAAATAATCCAATAGGTCGAATAAGGTGAGCTCCAATTTACAAAAGATGTAATAGAAAACTTTCCTTAAATTTATTTGAAAAATCAAAAATATTCAAATTTATTTTAATAATTAAGAATAGAAAAGTAACAACCTCAACATAAAATTACCTACCTGAAAACAAAATAAACCAGCTATTAGCCATAATTGATCGTCAAATTTTAGAACAGTTTTGATAGAATTCAGAAACAGACCCTAGTATATTAAAAATTATATATCAAATATATGAATGATTAAGAAAGAATTACAAATAAATGGAGCAGAATAGTATTATGAATAACTTAAACTAAAAAAAGATTGAAGCGGAATATGAAATTGCTGAAGGGATGATTTTCTAAACCTAAAGATGATAGAAAAAAAATCACAAAAACAAAGATTATAATAAAACATTACATAAAAAGAAACACATGTCAAGATATAAAAATAAAAAGCCAAATTGAGAAAATCTATTTAAAAGGTAAATATTGATGCATAATAAACTAACACATAAATCAATTAGGAAAAAGACTAAGACAGCACAATTCACAAAGGAGGATATACAAATCCACCATAAACACTTGAAAAAATGTCCAGATTCAGTAATATTCAAAGAAATGCAAGTGGAGATTAAAAAATACAACTTTTTAGTCCATTAAATTAACAAAAACCTTAAAAAATGAGAATACTCAACTAAGACACATTCATAAACTAACTAAACATTAAAAGTTGGTGAAATTAGAATAATACTTCTGGAAATCAATTTGGTAACATGCACCAAAAGTCTTAAAAATATTTACCCTTTTCTATTCCATATTCTAATAATTACAAACATTTTCAATTAGTTATAAATAAATAAATATCACAATGAAAAGTTGGAAATAACTATTTTTCTATGACCTCACATTGACTAATGCAACATGGTATATCCAGTGGAGGCAACAACATAGATATTACAAATTAAAAATCACAAGTTATGTAAAACATGAAATATTCAGGAAGTTCAGCAAGGTAATGTGAGACACTAAACTCACGTTGTTAAAAGGTACAAGCTTTTAAAACTGAAGGAAAAATGTGTCAAAATATTAACAGTGATTCTTTGGATTATGGATAATGGTCTTTGATCCAATACTTTTTAGGTGATTTTCTATAACATGAAAATATTATTTTCAAATTGGAAAATAAAATTAGTTATTTTTAAAAATGGAAACTTCCTTCAGGAGAAATAGAAATTTAAATGAAAACATTATTAAGATTACATTGGATGTGAGGTTTCATTAAAATTTTTGCTTCCTGTCAGGCTTTAACTTTCCAGACTGATTGCTAAAAAGGCTCTGTGTGACAGACCCCTAGGTAAAACCCACAAACAGTACACAGCCAATCTGCCATCAAGTAACTCATCTAGATGACTTGTTAACCAACACAAAATGAGCTAATGTTCAATATCAGAATGTCTGGTAAATTAGGCAGTAATACATTATTTTAAAAAGGTGTCCAGAAGTTTCTTTTAAAAATCATTGCTAAGTTTTCCTGATCTCCATTTTGTTAACACTTCAAGATACTTTTGAGAACACTTCCTGAATTTCAAATGTACTCCTGTGAACAAGAAATTGTGCTTGGATAATTTTTTCCCCTAGAAGAAACGTGTACAATACATTAAGATACTCAGCTTGCTTTATTAAAGATAAAATATGCCTGTAAAAGTGAAAGTAAAGAAGGCAAAAAAGGCATCTCGGTTTACCCCAGGGAAACCTTAGATGAATTTGCAGCCCTGAGTTGTAAACTATGGTAATTGAGAAGTGAAGTTGATGGATTTTAATTAAAGTTTTCTGCAATCCTTAGTGGCTTGGAGGTGGAAGAGACAGAATTTTGAGAGGGTAAAAATATAACTACAATTTACTTAATTCTTTTGCTTCTAACTTAGTGGTAACTTTTAGCTTTAGAAAATATACATTTACGTCTCTGTAAAACAGTAGTTTTTCTACGTTTTCTTTTAAATTTTTTCCAAGAACGTTTTTTTTTTTTTGGCTGTATGCGGGCCTCTCACTGTTGTGGCCTCTCCCGTTGCGGAGCACAGGATCCGGACGCACAGGCTCAGCGGCCATGGCTCACGGGCCCAGCCGCTCCGTGACATGTGGGATCCTCCCGGACCGGGGCACAAACCCGCGTGCCCTGCATCAGCAGTAGGACTCCCAACCACTGCACCACCAGGGAAGCCCCCAAGAATGTTTTAATAAAGAAAATTTCAGGGACTGCCCTGGTGGCGCAGTGGATAAGAATCCACCTGCCAATGCAGGGGACACAGGTTC
The DNA here is from genome assembly GCF_003031525.2 of Neophocaena asiaeorientalis asiaeorientalis. Classification (NCBI taxonomy): domain Eukaryota; kingdom Metazoa; phylum Chordata; class Mammalia; order Artiodactyla; family Phocoenidae; genus Neophocaena; species Neophocaena asiaeorientalis. Next base: position 5,507,333 of record NW_020175414.1, read on the forward strand.
GATTCCTGGTCCAGGAAGATGCTACATGCCACACAGCAACTAAGCCAGTGCGCCACAACTACTCAGCCTGCGCTCTAGAGCCCGTGAGCCACAACTACTGAGCGCATGTACCACAACTACTGAAGCCCGCGTGCCTAGAGCCCGTGCTCCACAACAAGAGAAACCACCGCACCGCAACGAAGAGTAGCCCCCGCTCGCAGCAACTAGAGAAAGCCTGTGCGCACCAACAAAGACCCAACGCAGCCAAAAATAAATAAAATAATTTTTTTTATAAAAACAGAAAATTTCAAAATACAAAGGTAGAGAAAATGGTATAGTGAACACATCCAACCCTCCAAGTACCCATCACCCAACTTTACCACGTATTATTTACAGCCAATCTTATGTCATCTATACACCTGCCTACTTTCCAGTCATGCTAGGCTATTTTGACTGAAATCCCAGATATAATATCTTTTCATCTATAAACTTTCAGTACAAGTCTCTAAAAGAGACTTTAAAACATATTCACAACAATGTTGTCACGTCTACAAGAAAAAATAAAGTATTGAAATTTTTCAGACTACTTTTTTCTACATTTGTTTGGATCAGAGTATATATAAGTTTCATTTATTACAATTAGTCGATATGTCTCTTTAAGTCTCTTTTAATCAGTAAGTTTCCCCTCCATCATATTTTCCCCTTCCTTAAGAGTATTTTGTTAAAGAAAACAGGTTACTTGTCCCAGAGAATTTCCCACAGTTTCCTATAGTTAATTTATTCACTGACATAAATTCTTGCAGATTGGTTATTTAAGTAGTAGCCAAAGAACTGGTTATTTAAGTAGTTGCCAAAGAACTGCTAATATAATGGAACTACAACAGTACACCAGAGGACCAAAATCACCTATGACCAATATCAGAATTAAAACACTACTTGTTAGTAAACTAAAGTGGGGAAAGCCCATAAAAGAAAGAATTGCTCTACTGTTTAGGTATACAAATAAGCGATCATGTCTTCCTTTTTCACAGAAGTATATTAAACTGCTGATAAAGTAACCCATATTAATCTTGGTGTACACAGTATAAGTAGCAAATTTGATAGTACTCACCAGTCTTCATTTCTAATAGGCGCTTTTTCTTTTGTTGGCGTTCAAGTCTTTCCTTCTCTGCCAATTCTTTGGCTATCCTGGCACGTTTTTCTTTTTCCTCTGCTTCTCTTTTTTTGAAATTGTCCTTCATTGCTTGCTATTACAAACAAATTTTGGAAAATGATCAATATTAACCACAGTGATTCCACAAAGAAAATGGAAAATTATTAATCTGTAGAACTGTGATTAAATGTCCTTTAAGTAATGGCTACTTCTTATATTAGTAACACAATCTTTTAAAATATTAGCACATGAACCTTTGTTAAATGTGTTATGTATGTAAAAATACAACTGTTATATTTAAAACACCTGCATATTAGTGAAATCAACTAAGAGAAAACAGAAACTAAAGATAAAAGAGCATTTAATTTACAAATCAAAACCATTTTCCTATACATACTTCCAAAAGAGTGTCTAGAATATGTATTAGTCTCCCGTACCTCCTCTGCTAAGTAAACTATTGAGTACGAGAAAAATAATCACGGAAGAAATGATAGAAAAGAGCTGAAATTTTGTAATGGCTACCTTATATTACAATCCATTATTTAACAATTTCTTTCATACAGAGAGAAGTGTCATAAGGATGACTAAAGAAATATTTAGCATTTCAAAGTCAGGCCCTCTGACTGTTCATCAAAACCAATAATGACATGTGAACCATAAGAAGATCTCAATAGATATGTGATTAGTTACATTCTTATTTTTTAAAGTTTTATGCAAATCAAGAAATGCCACTCATGTGGCATTTGTGGGAATTAGCAGGTAATCATAGATTTTTCAAAGTGCCAAAAAACAGCATGGCATCATATTACACTCTCCTGTGGAGACCATATTCTCAGGACCAATGAATCCAAACAGGTTATCTAATTGCTAGTTTATCACTAATAGAACTAAGTAGAAAAGTATATAATTAAACTTTAGCAAGTAGGTGGCATGTTATTTTGGGGGGAGGCTTTAATTTCTTCTTTACTATAATATTCTTCTTTTTTCTTTACCCTAGGGATAACGCAAGTTCTTCTTTAGAAATAAAATAAAAAAACAAAATAAAGTATTATTGATCAAAACAATAAAAGGAAAATTGCAAAGAAAAAAGGAGGAATAAAAAGCACAGAATAAAGGGAATATTAAACTCATCCATTTATCCATCCATGCAATAAACATTTACTGAGAGACTGAATAATAAATGGTACTAAGCTAAAGACTTGGGAAATAGAGATATAGTTCTAAAACAAGTTTACATTCTGTGTGATAGGGTGGGACAGGAGGAAAAGACAGACGATAAACAATTAAAATCTTTAATAAATATAGTACTACAGAAAAAAAATTAAAAGAATGATTTGATAGAATGCCTGGACAGTTAACTTACATTAGGTGGTCAGATAAGGCTTCCCTTTCTGATTTGATTCAAGCTCAAAGTCAAGGAGCTACCCAGATAATGATCTGGGAAAAAACAAATGCAAAGGCTGTTGATGGGTTGGAGAGAGAAGAAAGAGGCCAGTATGGTGGTGTTAGATAAGGTCAGAAGATATGCTGGGGCCTGATCATTTAGGATCTTCTAGAACAAGATAGGGGGTTAGAGTTTCTTTCAAGGAAGTAGGAAACAACTAAAGACTTTCAAGTAAGAGAATGCGAAACTAAGTACTCTAAGTTACAAGTACTAATGAAGCACCTTTGTTCCAAACTATCTTTTCAAAGATATTTATATAATGAACACTCTTGGTAGAGGTAGTGTCTACCTCTTAAGCAAATGGATTTGTTTACTGTCCAGTATGATAAACTGGAGCAAAGGTCAAATAGTCTTACTAATTCTGAAAAACGATTGGGTTCCCTAAATTCAGGATTTCCTTCCAGTAATACAAAGCACTATGTGTGTAGGTATTAAACCCAGCCCTCTTCACATTGCCCTGTGGGAACCTGAGATCAGTAATCTATGAAATTATTTACTATAGCTATGACTAGTGCTGTAATAAACCATTCTTTGTTTCTGACCCCATGGTCTTTTGTCTTTACCAACATCCACAAAACTTTGGAAATCATGAAACTTTGATAAATTCTCAGATTCTTCACAGTTTGTGACATATAGTAACACTAAATATTATTGCTAAGCTATGAAATACCAGCTGCAATAATACATATTTTAATATGCAATCCCTCCTTTCCTCAAAATGGAATCTGCATCCTCCATTCTGACTCAGAATGATTGTGTGCTTGTTCACTACAATGAAAGTAAGAGGCAGAAGCAAGACTTGAAAGCTAGCTACAGTTTATATTTTTTCCACCATGTGGCTTCATATTGAGGCAGCATACGTTAAGCACCAGCTATAAGACGACAGCTGCTAAAAAGTCAACATAAGTTAGGAAAAGAGAAGGCAACCTATAAAATGGACAACCATGAATAAATGGACAAATTCTTAGAAAGGTATAATTTCCTAAGACTGAAGCAGGAAGAATTAGAAAATATAAGCAGACCTATCACAAGTAATGAAATTGAAACCATAATTAAAAATCTTCCAACAAACAAAAGTCCAGGATCAGATGGCTTCACAGGCAAATTCTATCAAACTTTTAGAGAAGATCTATCACCAATTCTTCTCAAACTCTTCCGAAAAACTGCAGATGGAGAAACACTCCCAAATCCATTCTACAAAGCCACCATCACTCTGATACCAAAACCAGAAAAAGAAATCACAAAAAAAGAAAACTATAGACCAATATCACTGATGAACATGGATGCAAAAGTCCTGAACAAAATACTAGCAAACAGAATCCAACAGCACATTAAAAGGACCATACACCGTGATCAAGTGGGATTTATCCCAGGGATGCAAGGATTCTTCAATATATGCAAATCAATCAATGTGATATACCACATTAACAAATTAAGGAATAAAAACCGCATGATCATCTCAATAGATGCAGAAAAAGCTTTTGACAAAATTCAACACCCATTTATGATAAAAACTCTCCAGAAAGTGGGCATAGAGGGAACCTATCTCAACATAATAAAGGCCATATATGACAAACCCACAACAAGCATCATACTCAAAGGTGAAAAACGGAAAGCATTTCCTCTAAGATCAGGAAGAAGACAAGGATGTCCACTCTCGCCACTATTATTCAACATCGTTTTGGAAGTCTGAGCCATGGCAATCAGAGAAGAAAAAGAAATAAAAGGAATACAAATTGGAAAAGAAGAAGTAAGACTATCACTGTTTGCCGATGACATGATATTATACATAGAAAATCCTAAAGATGACACCAGAAAACTACTAGAACTAATCAATGAATTTGGTAAGGTTGCAGGATACTAAATTAATGCACAAAATCTCTGGCATCCTATACACCAACAACGAAAAATCAGAAAGTGAAATTAAGGAAACACTCCCATTTACCACTGCAATTAAAAGAACACAATATCTAGGAATAAACCTGCCTAAGGAGGCAAAAGACTTGTACTCAGAAAACTATAAAACACTGATGAAAGAAATCAAAGATGACATAAACAGATGGAGAAATATACCATGTTCTTGGACTGGAAGAATCAATATTGTGAAAATGACTATACTACCCAAAGCAATCTACAGATTCAATGCAATTCCTATCAAACTACTAATGGCATTCTTCACAAAATTAGAACAAAAAATTTTACAGTTCATATGGAAACACAAAAGACCCCTAATAGCCAAAGCAATCTTGAGAAAGAAAAATGGAGCTGGAGGAATCAAGCTCCCCAACTTCAAACTATATCACAAAGCTACAGTAATACAGAATGGTACTGGTACAAAAACAGACATATAAATCAATGGTACAGCATAGAATGCCCAGAGATAAACCCACGCACATATGGGCACCTAATCTATGACAAAGGAGGCAAGAAAATACAATGGAGAGAAGACAGCCTCTTCAATAAGTGGTGCTGGGAAAACTGGACAGCTACACGTAAAAGAATGAAATTAGAGCACTACATAACACCATACACAAAAATAAACTTCAAATGGATTAAACACTTAAATGTAAGACCAGACACTATAAAACTCTTAGAGGAAAAACACTCTTTGACATAAACCACAGCAAGATCTTTTTTGACCCACCTCCTAGAGTAATGGAAATAAAAAGAAAAATAAACATACGGGACTTAATTAAACTTAAAAGCGTTTGCACAGCAAAGTAAACCATAAACAAGACAAAAAGACAGCCCTCAGAATGGGAGAAAATATTTGCAAATGAAATAAGAGACAAATGATTAAACTCCAAAATATACAAATAGCTCATGGAGCTCAATATCAAAAAAACAAACAATCCAGTTAAAAAATGGGCGGAAGACCTAAATAGACATTTCACCAACAAAGACATACAGTTGGCCAAGAGGCACATGAAAAGATGTTCAACATCACTAATTATTAGAGAAATGCAAATCAAAACTACAATGAGGTATCAACCCATGCAGGTCAGAATTGCCATTATCAAAAAATCTAGAAACAATAAATGCTGGAAAGGGTGTGGTGAAAAGGGAATCCTCTTGCACTGTTGGTGGGAATGTAAATTGATACAACCACTATGGGAAACATTATGGAGGTTCCTTAAAAAACTAAAAATAGAACTACCATATGACCCAGCAATCCCAGTACTGGGCACATATCCTGAGAAAACCATAATTCAAAAAGAGTCATGTACCAAAATGTTCACTGCAGCTCTATTTAGCTAGGACATGGAAGCAACCTAAGTGTCCACTGACAGATGAATGGATAAAGAAGATGTGGCATATATATACACAAGGGAATATTACTCAGCCATAAAAAGAAATGAAATTGAGTTATTTGTAGTGAGGTCGATGGACTTAAGAGTCTGCCATACAGAGTGAATGAAGTAAGTCAGAGAGAGAAAAACAAATACCATATGCTAATACATATATATGGAATCTAAAAAACAAACAATAAAACATGGTATTGATGAACCTAGTTGTAAGGCAGCAATAAAGAGGTAAACATAGAAAAGGGACTTGAGGACATGGGGTGGGAGGGTGAAACTGGAGCGAAGTGAGCGTAGCATAGACATATATACACTACCGAACGGAAAATAGTTGGCTGGTGGGAAGCAGCAGCATAGCACAGGGAGATAGACTCGGTGCTTTGCAATGACCTAGAGGGTGAGACAGGGAGGAGCGGAGGGAGGCTTAAGAGGGAGGGGATATGGGGACATGTATATGCATATGGCTGATTCGCTTTGTTGTGCAACAGAAACTAACACAGCATTGTGAAGCAATTATACTCAATAAAGATCTATTATAAAGAAAAGATGTGTGGTTTCACAGACAAGTGTGTATATCTGTATGTGTGTGTGCATGTGCACCTGTGTATGTATGTATAAGGGAGATGGGAAAGGAAAGGTGGATTGTGGAGGACAAAGGTTAGGCAAATATTTGGGAATCAAAGCTTATTTCTTGTTTGAGGGAAATGAGTAAGAGGAACGGGTAATAGACAAAAAATATATCATGTAGCTTATTTTTCAAACTTATTAAAGCATACAATTTCCAGATGTGAATTTTCTACTTTAATGACTGGATGCATTTCAATGAGAACATTGAATAGATCACCTATTACCAGATATAATTGCCACACCCTTTTAATATTCCATTGGGCAATAAAAAGTCAAATTTACTTCTTAGGATCTATAAAAATAATGTTTACCTTTAGAAATAAGGTCTGAAGTAGTTCTTAAAGCTATTCTGTTTTATGGAAAATGCACTATAGAGTTTCATTTAAAAGCCTATCTCATTGAAAACATATCTTATTCTAACGTTATAACTATTAGAAGAATTTTAGCTGGAAAAATACCAACAGACAGCATAGAAATAGGCAGTTAGTCTGAAAATACTATCTCAGTTCAAATAGTAATTTGGAGTTTTCTTTTATTCTAAATTTTGAGAAGTAAAAGCAGCCTAAAACAGAAAAGTTTAGAAAACCGCATTATTCTAGATATCATTGCCTCTTAGTTACTTCAATTCTAAAATTTGAAGCCAGAAAGGAAAGTTAAGGGTGAACCATATACATAGTTATCTATAAGAAAACAATTTCTTTTTTAATCAACTTATTCTTGACCTGGTTTTCCATATAGTCAGTTGGTAAATAAATTGCACTGCCACTGACTACTTTCATCTATGTAATGCCAAAAGAAATTCTTTGAGTGCTTGCAAAACTTCCAGACATAGCCTGGTACATGCTCTTGTCTGAAAGATCTATGGGCTTACCAGTCTAGAGGATTTTAAAACATCAGTCACATTTTGACTGTTCACTTCAAAGGTATAACCAATAATTTACCTGGGTTCCTAAGGCTCACGTGCTTTTTATGGTAATAGAAGATTCTAAAATATCTCTAAAAAATACAGAGGTATATTAATAAATGTACATACAAAATATATAGATATATGTTAACAAATATACGTGTGTCTGTATGTGCTCATGTCTGTGTGTTTTGGAAGAAAATAAAATACACCAGTTCACAATTGTTTTCCTCCTAGAGTTTGTTTTCTACATAACTAAATGTAATAACAAGAACTTTCCCACTACTAGTTTAAATACACATTATAGCATTATACAACACATTTTCTCTCAGAGAAAGCAAAATAAACCAAAGCCAGTAAGTTTAAATGAATGTGTGTATGTGTATGTATGTAAAATTTAGAAGTCTTGCAGAGTATAATCCTCCAGAAATCGTGGCTATTATCATAAATGTTATCTTTGAGTTTTTTATATTTGCATTATCCTTTATTGTAAACTTCTATGACTTGCTTTTTTCACTCTACGTTTCTAAGATTCATCCATATTTTTATGTATAACTTGTGTTTTATTATTTATTCTCCTATCAGTGGGATTTGGGTTGTTTCCAATTTGGGACTATGATGAACCATGCAGTTACAAACATTTTTGTATGTTTCCCTGTGTATATGTGTAAGAGTTTTTTTTTTAATGGCAGGTTGGCTCTTAGATCTGTTTAGAAATTGTTGAAAGATACTCTTTAAGTGAAAGAGAACAGAACATTTTAGAACATAACATAAGCAGTGAGGATAAGTATTGCTTGTTTCTGTTCAAAAAATATATAAATATAAGAGTTCTGGGTCCCATTATAAAATATTATTTTACAACGTGGGTTAGGGTCAAATACCTTGAAAGCCACTGCTTTCTAGGATAGGAGCACAACTGATAAATGAAAGGAGAGGGTTGTCTTCAGTCTCACTAGGTGAGGTGAAAGTGTTTTCAAAGTGGTTGAGCCAAAGTACACCCCCACCATCAGTACATAATCATAGCCTACATACTCACCAAGACTGTTATCATCAGTTTTTACCTATATGGAAGGTATATAATAGTATCACATCATGCTTTTAACTTGTATATCTATGTTATTAATTTAAGTATTTTCTCACATGTTTATAAAATATTTGTATTTCCCATTCTATGAAATGCCTATTCCTATCTCTTATCCACTGTTCCATTAGGTTATCATTTTCTTAATGACTGTAGTTCTTCAAATATTTTGGATACTAATCTTTGGTTAGCTTTATGCTTTTTAAATATATCCTGGATTGTAAATGTCATTGTACTTTATGTATATTGTCTTGCAGTAAACAGAAGTTCTCAAATTTATATAGTAGTCAAAAATCTTTTTTCCCTTATTGTTGATACCTTTAATATATTATTTAAGAAATCCTTCCCTACATCAAAGACAACAATATTCCTCCATATTTTCTTCTTAAAATTTTAAATGATGCTCACATTTCAGTACCTACTTTATTTAACTGGGATCAACATTTGTGAATACAGTTGTGAATAAAATAAGCTGGGAATCCGATTTAATTTTTTCATATTAAAAATGAGTTGACCCATAACAATTTCACAAGTAGCCTATCCTTTCCCCCACTGATCTACAAAGCCATCTCTTCTGGATTTCAAGTGTCCATATACATGTTGATGTTTTGGGGCTGTTTTAGTACATTTGATCAATGTATCCATGTTTGCACCAATAACACTCTGTCTTAATTATGATAGCTTACATATTCTTTTTCTTCTTCCTTTTCTTCTTTAGAAATGACTGCACTATTCTTGGGCCTTTGCTTTGTCATCTATATTTCGGAATAGACTTATTAAGTGTTTTGAAAAAGCTTATTAGGATTTTGAACAGAATTGCTGATTCTGTAGATTAATTGAGAATTGATATCTTTATATCAATATCTTTATATCAATATTGAATCTTTCTATTTATGAACATGATGTGGCTCTCCATTAAGTTTCATCTTTTAAAAGTCTATTGAAAATACTTAGAATTTACCCCATTCAGGTCTTGGACATCTTTTGTTAGATTTATTGTCTGTATCTTCTCTTCCTATTTCTTATAAATGATGTATGTTTTAAAAATTATGATTTTTCAATATTTTGTAACTAATGTGTAAAAATATAGTTGATTCTATACATTCCATTGATACAATTTCTTATTTTTAATAATTTTCCTGTAGGTTCATTTTTGCATTATTCCTATGAATTATTCCTAGGAATAATGCAAAAAGGAACCTACAGGAAAATTATTAAAATTATTAAAAATAAGAAATACATAATGCACGATTAGTTTCTTCCTTTTCAGTTTTTATACTTTTCATTCTTGTCTTATTGTACTGTAGTAGCTAAAAGTTAAATTTCCATTATTAGGTAAAGAAGGTTCCCTTTGTCCTACATTTCATATTTAGGGATAGAGGGTTCAACCAGTTTATTGTTCTTGCTTTAAAATCTGAACGGTTGAATTTTATCAAATGTTTTCTCAATCTATTGAAACTCTTAATGTAGTGACATGGATATTCTAATACTAAACCACACTTCCATTTCTGAGATAAGCTCAACTTGGACATGAAGAATTTACCTTTTTGAACATTTGGTCATAATTTTTTTTACACTCTATTAGTTTGGAATAATTGTTTAATTAAAATTTGGGAAAACTCATTTGTAAAACTTTCTGGGCCAAGTATTTAATTTGTTGGAAGATTTGAAGTCATTAAATTAAAAATTAGTCATAGACCTATTCAAGCTTTCTATTTATTTTAAAGTCAGTTTCAATATGTAATTTTTTTCCTAGGAACTTATCCATTTCATCGACCTTTCCAATTCTACAAATTTTTACAGTATGCTCTTTTTTTTAGTATCTTCTATATCTATAGTTATATTCCTTACATTCTCAATATTCTCTTTTTTCTTGATTAATCTCTTCAGAAATTTATCTAATTAACTTGTCTTATCGAAATAAGCACATTTTGGTTCTTAAAAACTCTCTTAAGTCATTTTTCTCCTTCATTTCCTTCCATTTTTTCTGGATTGTATAATTGTTTTTAAATTTCTGAAGTCAGATGCTTACCTTATTAACTTTGTCTTTCTGATTTTTTTTTTGTGGTATGCGGGCCTCTCACTCTTGTGGCCTCTCCCGTTGTGGAGCAGAGGCTCCAGACACGCAGGCTCAGCGGCCATGGCTCATGGGCCCAGCAGCTCTGCAGCATGTGGGATCTTCCCGGACCGGGGCACGAACCCGTGTCCCCTGCATCAGCAGGCGAACTCTCAACCACTGTGCCACCAGGGAAGCCCTGTCTTTCTGATTTTTTAATATAAAGACTTAGGGTATAAATTTCTTTACACCACTATTATTTTGGCCCACAAATTCTGATGTATTTTCAGTACTTTCAGGTCTGTTTTTTTCTATGATTTCTTCCTTGATACATGAGTTATTTACTATGTTTTTAGAATTTTTAAAAAAGGTTTTAAAAGGTCACCCTTTTAAAATTTTATTTCTAACTTCATGTTATTGTGGTCAATGAATAAACCTGAAACATACAAATTTATCAAGATTTGTTTCACAATCTCTAGTATGCGATTAACTTGACAAAAGGTCTACCTGTGATTGAGAAGAATATGTGTTCTTTAATTGCTGGGTTGGGTTCTATAAACATGTATCAAATCAAACCTATTAATTGAATTGTTTAAAGCTCCCATATCTTTGGCAATATTTTTATGCTTGACACATCAATAAGTTAGAGAACTTTGTTGAAGTTTTCCAATATAATGCTATCTGTCAACTTATTCCTATAGTTTACCATAATTTACATGTTTATTTTGATGCCATGTTATAATACACATGCAAATTTTTGAATCGTATCTTTCTGGTGAATTAAGCTTTTTATCATGAAATAATATTCCCTTAAGTCTATTTTATCTGTTATTAACATAGTTTCCCTTTTTCTTTTAATTAATATTTGCCTTGTATTTCATTAACTGTTTTGTTACTTCAAACTTTTCCATATCCTTGGGTTATTGGTTAGTTTCTTATAAACAGCATAAGACTATGTTTTGTTTTTTGTCCAATCTTATGGTCTTTTAAAATGTTATTATAATTTGTAAAATATTTGTGTCCACAACTTACATTATTTCTTCTATTTGTCCTGTTTAATCTATCCTCCTTTTACGTGTAGTTTTTGTCTGTTTGTTTTACTTCATATGTCTTTCTTAGTCCATTTCTCACCCTATAGTTTGGAACTTATACTATTTTTTACTGACTATACTTGTAATTTTATCACACAAATTAATGATGTTTAAAGTTAATTGATATCTTAACCTCCCTTTCTCCCCTTTGAACAATACAGAGAATATAAAATACCTGAACTCCAAACATATCATTCAATTTACTTAACAATTTGTCCAATAGTTAAGCTCTGTCTCCCCTTCTCTGCAAAACAAGCTACACATTGTTTTATTGTATACTTCATTTCTATACATTTAGTTTCATGGTAGGTATGCCTTCTTGTCTCTCAAATTTTTCTTTAAGTAAAAATTCTGCTTCTTTAAATGCATCCTTCAGAGCAGGGGTGAGCAAACTACAATACTTGTTCGGCCACCTATTTTTGTAAATGGAGTTTTATTGGAACATAGCTGCACCCATTCATTTACCTGCTGACCATGGCTGATTTTGCATGGCTATAGCAGAGCTAAGTAGTTGCAACAGAGGCTGCATATATTTAATATCTGGCCCATTGAAAAGTCTGCCAATCTCTGCTTTAGAAGGTCTTTTAACAAAGGGATATTCACAGAAAACACCTTTATTATCTGTTTATATGAAATTAGTTTAAATTTTGCCCTTGTTCTATAAAGAGCTTATGCTGAATACCCCAAATTAAGAGAACAGTAATTTTTTTTCAACACTTGAAAATATCTCACTTTCTTCTATTTTCCATTTTTGCTAATGAGAAGTCATCTGTATCTAACTGTTGTTGCATTAGTGATTGTATCTTTCTCTTTGGCTGCTTTTAAGATTTTGTCTTTTAGTGTTCTACAGTTTCACTACAATATTTTTTAAGTGAATTTCATTTTATTCATCTGGCTTGGTGTAGGTTGTACTTCCTATTCTATGGATTCTTGATCTGGAAAACTCACAGCCATCATTCTGAATATTGTCTTTCATTCATTCCTTCGAGTCTATCTTTCTGAGACTCTCATGGTACAAGGGGTAGCCCTTCTCACCCTGCCCTCCATGTTTCTTAACATGTCTTTTACACTTCTAATCTTATTGTCTCCCTGGATTGCATTGGACAATTTCTTTAGATCTATTGTCTAATTTGCCATTTCTTTCTTCAGCTGCATGTAGTCTGCTGTTTAATACATGTTTAATTTCAACCATCATGCTTCCATTTCCTTAAATTCTATCTTAATTCTTTTTCAAACCTACTTCGTCATTTTTGGTAATTTCCTGTTTCTTTCTCTCTCTTTAATCTCATCTGTTATTTACTTCAACATCAAAAATTGTTATTCAATATCTAGAGTCTTGGGGGGTTATATCTATTGTTCTGTTCTATCATGATCATTTCACCACACAACGCCTTGTTTCTTTGTGTGTTTGTTGATTGCGATTAAGTGCTCTTATTTGATTAACCTTAATTTGCAAGAATCTAGAGGATCAAAATTGTAATTGCCTCTTGCACAGAGTTTTTAATTTGCTTCTGTAAATAATCAGGTATCATTTGTAACCTGTATAAGTTTAATTTTCTTTTGTCCTAGGCTTGGCACATAAATCATACGCAGTGTACCTAACCTGCATTTAGCCCTTAATCTTGGCATCCCAGGGCAAGCCTGGCTTTCCCCCTTGTATACCTATGTTATGTTCAACATGTAAGTTTCAGCTTTGTCCTTTTCTCTTTAACCCTTTTTACCCTCAGAGATCTCCCTTGCTTTCACACAAAACAGCCATGTTTTAAAATGCTTTGTTGTATTGCAGTGGGATGGATATTTAAGAATCCATATTAACAGATCAATGGAACAGGATAGAAAGCCCAGAGATAAACCCACGCACATACGGTCACCTTATCTTTGAAAAAGGAGGCAAGAATATACAATGGAGAAAAGACAGCCTCTTCAATACGTGGTGCTGGGAAAACTGGACAGCTACATGTAAAGGAATGAAATTAGAACACTCTTTGACACCATACAAAAAAGTAAACTGTAAATGGATTAAAGACCTAAATGTAAGGCCAGACACATTTTTTTAGAGGAAAACACAGGCAGAACACTCTATGACATAAATCACAGCAAGATCCTTTGTGACCCACCTCCTAGAGAAATGGAAATAAAAACAAAAATAAACAAATGGGACCTAATGAAACTTAAAAGCTCTTGCACAGTAAAGGAAACAATGAGCAAGGTGAAAAGACAACCCTCAGAACGGGAGGAAATATTTGCAAATGAAGCAACTAACAAAGGATTAATCTCCAAAATATACAAGCAGCTCATGCAACTCAATAGCGATAAAACAAACAACCCAATCCAAAAATGGGCAGAAGACCTAAACAGACATTTCTCCAAAGAAGATATACAGATTGCCAACAAACACATGAAAGGATGCTCAACATCGCTAATCATTAGAGAAATGCAAATCAAAACTACAATGAGGTATCACCTCACACCAGTCAGAATGACCATCATCAAAAAATCTACAAACAATAAATGCTGGAGAAGGTGTGGAGAAAAGGGAACCCTCTTGCACTGTTGGTGGGAATGTAAATTGATACAGCCACTATGGAGAACAGTATGGAGGTTCCTTAAAAAATGAAAAATAGAACTACCATATGACCCAGAAACCCCACTACTGGGCATATACCCTGAGAAAACCACAATTCAAAAAGAGTCACGTACCACCATGTTCATTGCAGCACTATTTACAATAGCTAGGACATGGAAGCAACATAAGTGTCCATCGACAGGTGAATGGATAAAGAAGATGTGGCACATATATACAATGGAATATTACTCAGCCATAAAAAGAAATGAAATTGGGTTATTTGTAGTGAGGTAGATGGAACTAGAGTCTGTCATACAGAGTGAAGTAAGTCAGAAAGAGAAAAACAAATACTGTATGCTAACACATATATATGGAATCTAAAAAGTTTTTTTAAAATGGTTATGAAGAACCTAGGGGCAGGACAGGAATAAAGACGCAGATGTAGAGAATGGACTTGAGGACACAGGGAGGGGGAAGGGTAATCTGGGACAAAGTGAGAGAGTGGCATGGACTTACATATACTACCAAACATAAAATAGATAGCTAGTGGGAAGCAGCCACATAGCACAGGGAGATCAGCTTGGTGCTGTGTGACCACCTAGAGTGGTGGGATAGGGAGGGTGGGAGGGAGATGCAAAAGGGAGGTGATATGGGGATATATGTACATGTATAGATGATTCACTTTGTTATAAAGCAGCAACTAACACAACAATGTAAAGCAATTATACTCCAATAAAGATGTTTAAAAAAAAAGGAATTCCTATTAACATATTGTGAAAAGCAAAAGTCCTCAAAAGTTTGTTCTTATAGAAGGTTGACCAACACATAATCTTTATTTCTTAAATACTTTCGTAGGGACTTCCCTGGTGGTGCAGTGGTTAAGAATCCGCCTGCCAATGCTGGCGACACAGGTTCGATCCCTTGTCTGGGAAGATCCCACCCGCTGCGGAGCAATTAAGCCCATGCGCCTCAATTACTGAGCCGGCATGCCCAAACTACTGAGGCTCGCGTGCCTGGAGCCCCGGCTCCGCAACGAGAGAGGCCACCTCAATGAGGAGCCCGCACACTGCAACGAAGAATAGCCCTGGTTCACAGCAACTAGAGAAAGCCTGCGCGCAGCAATGAAAGACCCAACGCAACCAAAAATAAATAAATTTAAAAATAAATAAATAAAATGAAAAATAAATTTTTAAATACTTTTGTATAATGTGGCAGTTCTTATACACTGTATATTTCTCCCTGGGTACATTACACATGTATGTTTTAGAATCTAAAGGTAAACAATTTAACATTGCACTGCCATATAAAGTCAGTCCTAGGCAGGCACTCAAAATAGTTTGCTGAATGAAAAGAATGTCTTAAAAAATACAGTAAATATGACCTTTCACTGCTTTCAGAAATTATTTTTAAAAATCTATCTGAGCTTATTACTGTATATTAGAAAGAGCATACTGGTTAGAAGGAGGAAATCTGAAGTCATATTGTCTTTGTTTGAATCTCCGCCTGACACTAAATAGCTGTGTGACTTGTATCTCAGCTTCCTCTTCAGTAAAATGGGTAAAATAATACTTACTTTATGAGGATATTTTAAGAATTAAATAAATTAATGCATGAAAATGGCTTACAGAAGTGCCTGGCACATCGTAGGACCTATATAAATGTTAGCAATTATTAATATTATTAGTAGTAATATTATATTATTACAAACTTATAAATTATTTTCATTATTACTATGTCATTAACCAAATACCTCAAACACACAATTATTTATCCAGTAACAAATCAATGAAGAGCAATTTCTAGCTTACATCATTTATATGTTTCTATCAAGAAAAAGGTGGGATGCCAATTTTCACAGATCTTATGAGAATATAAATTCCTTCCATACAGAGACATTGGAATATGATTGTACATGGAGTTGATAGGAAGTACCATCAAGGCATGCATCCAATACAGCTAGATTACTTGGCAGGGAAGATAAAGAGATGAACTAAACATGGAAGCTAGGTGTACTCTCGACCTCAAGTCTAGCTATTTACTGCTAAAAATTTAATACATATATATATATATGAATTATATATAAATGTACACATACACAGCTTATAGGGATATTTTAAGAATTAAATGACCTAATACATGTAAATGGCTTACAGAAGTGCCTGGCATACACACACACACACACAGACATTGTTTTTAATACTCTGGTAAGCTTTAAGAGATTTTTTTCTGGAAAAGAGTTTAGTTTCCTGTGTTCTTCCCCCCAATAAATTCCTCACTTGAAATTTGACTTTTCTGATAAACTAACTTAAAACATTGCCCAATTATACAATTAATAGTTGTTTTATTTTCCCCAAAAGTAAAATTTAAAAAAACAATGTGCATATTACCCCCTCCCCAAAAAGTCTAAGAAATAGTCTATATTCCAACTATGCCTTTACTTGACAAATATATTAGCCTTAAGTTATAAGATAAAATTGTAGTAAAATAAAATTTTGAGTATAAGACACAAGCAGACTTCCACAGATCCTTTTTTTTTTTTTTTAAAGAAGATGGTGGGGGTAGGAGTTTATTAGTTTATTTATTTATTTTTGCTGTGTTGGGTCTTCGTTTCTGTGCGAGGGCTTTCTCTAGTTGTGGCAAGTGGGGGCCCCTCTTCATTGCGGTGCGTGGGCCTCTCACTATCGCGGCCTCTCTTGTTGCGGAGCACAGGCTCCAGACGCACAGGCTCAGTAGTTGTGGCTCACGGGCCTAGTTGCTCCACGGCATGTGGGATCCTCCCAGAACAGGGCTCGAACCCGTGTCCCCTGCATTAACAGGCAGATTCTCAACCACTGTGCCACCAGGGAAACCCGATCCTGACTTTTTGATTGCACTTCTCCATTTGATTCTTAGCTTATTTAAATAGTTTAATCTGTCCAACTCAACATTTTTCAACATATGATAATGTCTTGTCTATTTTTGTAACAGAAAATTTTATTAAATGAAAAAAATATTAAGTTTATAAGTGTCTTCTTGTTCAGAGTTATATTTCTTTCAACATTAATGGATATTTAAGCTATGTCAGCCAGGGATCTCTTAATACAGTTTTTACTAAACTCAAAAATCTTTTCTTCTTGCCTAAGTATTAAATTTTGTCTCAAGTCCCTAAAATGAGATTAGACAAACTGAATTTAAATCTGCATGCCTTCCAAAGAGGTGGATGTTAGGACTATGAAGACATAGGCTAATTCTCTCAAAGTAAACAACTACATAAGAGTCCAGCACATTCCTACTAAATGCTTGTTAGGACTTTACCTAACCTTAAGAAGAGGCAACACTCAGCCATATGGAATGACTGCTTCCCGGAAATTCCTGATGACTACTTTAAAAATGCATTCCTGTACTCCTGTATATACACAACATGAAAGAAAAAACATTTAGATAATTAATACCAGTCATAAAAGTCTCTAAGAATGTACAAGGTATGTGATGTACTTATCAGCTTTCCATCAAAATTACTTTTTTAACTAAATAGATTATAACTACCTCATGGAAAATACGTTTATTCTTAGAAAACTTTATTTGCAATAATTATAAGGTAGATGCTTTAGAAAGGAATCTAGAATGACAGTAAAAATTAATCAAATTATTTTCTCTGGTATTACCAAATCCAATTAAAAAATGCTATCAGTGAGAACAGGAAAGCATGATATACTATACACCGGCACCAACGCTTCATCATCTTAACATTCAAGACAAAGTGTTTTTAGTTGAACTTTCTACGACCCGTGAAACTTATGAAAATGGAAAACTATCCTTTGAGAATGTCCCAAAGGATGTACAGGTGCTGATGATTAAACAGTTTTAGCTTCAAGTTGCTCTTTATTGTAAAGTCAGTCTCAGATGAAACACCAAATTACTTATTAGCCCATCAGGGACTTAACATTACTGGCCCTTCATAATTATGCCATGAGTTTGTTTGTAATTCGTCCAAGTACTTTGCAAAATTTTCAAGCAAATGAGATTTTTCAAACTATTAAACAATGTCTTTAATAAATAAATATGAAATGTTCACAATTAAGGTTTTCCCAAAGTAGAACTTGATCTTTCCATTAAATATGTTCTCTTCTCTTGTGTTCTGAAGTGATATACTATAAAAAATATTCTTTTTCTTTTTATCTGCCAATCATGAGGCTAAATAAAGGCACGATTAGGCACAAGACAGCAGCCATGAAGAATGGTGCTTAAAGGTAGGCCTGTTGATAGGACAGCATTTTTTTTTTTTTTTGAGCTATTGCTAATCAGCTCTTCAAGGAAAATATCCAACCAAAGCCCAACAATATTCCATATAAACATGGTAATGTTTAAACATAACACAAAAAGTAGCCTTAAGCCAATAGTGTTTTTTCTGTCCTTCTCTCTCTCTCTTTTTTTTTTTTTCGGTACACGGGCCTCTCACTGTTGTGACCTCTACCGCCGCGGAGCACAGGCTCCGGACGCGCAGGCTCAGCGGCCATGGCTCACGGGCCCAGGCGCTCCGCGGCATGTGGGATCTTCCCGGACCGGGGCACGAACCCGTGTCCCCTGCATCAGCAGGCGGACTCTCAACCACTGCGCCACCAGGGAAGCCCCTGTCCTCTCTTGTTCAGGACATGGAAGACCAGTATATCTGATGTACAAAGAATATGCCATTTTATTCATTTTCATTTGTGGTATCCTAGTTTAGTGCTGTCTTTCCAATTACATGGGTTAATATATTTATTATGCTGTATCAGTTATGTAGTTGATTTCTTTTTTCTCCATTATCAATTGTTGTTCTTATTACTGTATTAAAATAATCCAGTCTTTACTTTTTGCTATATTATTTCCACATATAAAATACTTAAAATGTAAAAGGGATATACAAATCACCAGTCATTTAGTCATACAGAAATCTGTCAGTAAAATGCATTTATTATCCCACTAAGCAATGCATACTAAGAATAAATCTTATCAGTAAAGAGAAAAATTAAGCCAAGTAATCTAGGTGTGTTTTTATTGTGAAAGGCCTAAAGAACAAAGATTAGAAGAACCTAACAGAATTAATTTTCAAGGCTGCAAACCCAAATATTCAGCACCTGGAATTGATCTAGTTCTTTAAATAAACAGATGCTAACAGGTAAGAAGAAAAGAAGATTCTATAGTTAGAATATTTATTTTGTTCTAGGTTTGGAGCTTTATACTTCTAAGTACGATCTCAGAATAACAATGGTGCCAGTGAAGATAATTTTCAAGTCGTAACCTCACCCAAATCAGCAAGGATAGAAGATACTTCTTATTATAATTACATAAGCTGGCTCAACATCCAATCACAGGACTTTTACATGATTTTCTTTTCTCTAATAGTGTATAATGAGTCCATCTACAAGATTTAAGGAGCATACAGAAAATGCTTAATGCCTTGGAGTTCCTGCTGGTCACCTAGTTGGTCTATATAGTAATCATCAGAAGTGACATTTAGAGTTGAGAAGCATCAAATTGGGGTAATTTAAATGATTTGGCAAAATGAGTTTTGTTCTAGCTGTACGCTATATGAAAAAAATTTACACTAAAAATACCCTCTCATTGGATGATTTCATTTTTGTTTGGCAAATCACTACTTTAGTCTGAGTATTCACTAGAAGGATAAATTGTATTTGATCAACACATGCAGCAAGACAAAATGAGTTATAACTGATTTTATATTTGTTTACTACACGGTATCTTTCAATTGTGTGAACCAAAAATCAACTTAAAGTCTGCAAACAGCATGAATGATAAATCTTTAACTAGATGAAACATAACTTTAACAAAACTGTAGACATAATCTAAAGACAAAGCTATTGATGGAAAATAGGTAGCCATTTATTTATTTCAGAGTATTTTATATGGAAGCATAAAATTAAAAAGAGGTAAAATCCTTAAACTATAGATCTTATTAAAATGAAATGGGAAAGGTAAAAATTACTTCTATCCTATGTAGAGAGATCACTTATTTTGAGGGTATATGAACATTATGTTACTTGATCTTCAAACTGTAACATCCTTAAGAAACACATGCTGTTATTAATGGGGAGCTGAGACTCAGGAGGTTAAGTAATCTGCCTAAGTCATAACACCCAAGGCACTCGGATGCCAAAGCCTGCACTCCCAGCCACTGCTGTCTCCCCAGTAGTGATGTGGACAGGAAAAACATCACTATTAAAAACAAACAAAGGGTGAGGCTTATCATAGGCAGAATTCAGCAATCATTTAAAATGTGAAGAAATCAGAGGAAATTATTTTTCTTTGACTGTCATCACACAATTCAGATGGGAGGTATATATGTGGAAAACAAAATTTAGGGAGAAACAAACTGGACTTTAATAACTGCAAAGTTCAGCACATATACCTAAACCCAGTGCAAAAAAAAAAAAAAAAATACAAGGCTCCTCCACCTTTTGTGTATGCAACAGTAATCCCTTTTAAGGCAGGGATTGCTTTCTGCTATCCTCAAAATCCTAACGCTAAAGCGGGGTGTCCAGATATGCAGGGTCTTTGAACCTATTAATAAAGAAGGATGTCTAGTGACTTTTCTAGTACTTCAACATCCCAACAGAGAATGTTTATGTGCTCAGGATAAAAGCTACATGAACCAAAAAGTTTGACTTCTTTAAGTGTAATCACATCAACTCTATACATGAATATATAATATTGTAAACTCAAAGGGTCTACATAGTTACATATGTCTAATTAAAACAGAAAAATGACATATTCTTAATAAGTAAAACTTATTAGAAAATTTGTTTTCAAACATGTTACTTATAAGAAGACAAATAACAAAGGAATCCTAAGCGTTCGGAAGTATTTCTCTAAGATGAGATGTTAAGTAAAATAAATGAGGTGTCAGGTGAAATTTGCTCAAGGAGTTAAGAGTGTTGTTGTACTGTGCTAATAATTCTGGGTAAAGAAAGAAAATAGCAAAAGACCTTCCAATGATAAAAAAGAAGCATCATCAGGATAAGACGTGAGTGTGTTGAAGAAGAAACCATGTAATTTGGTCCCAAGGGAGTAAAAGCAGTTTGAGCAAGACTGTGTAATAAAGATGAGTGGGAGGTGGGACCAGGACATACATATGCTTCAAAGCCACAGTGACCAACGAGAGACACAAAAATTAGTTTTAAACTCAAATGACAAACATGAGCCTGCTACAGCTGTTGGATAAGATAAAGGGAAGTAAGTCAGAAAGAGAAAAACAAATATCGTATGCTAACACATATATATGGAATCTAAAAAAAAAAAAAAAAAATGGTTCTGAAGAACCTAGGGTCAGGACAGGAATAAAGACACAGATGTAGCGAATGGACTTGAGGACATGGGGAGTGGAAAGGGTAAGCTGGGACGAAGTGAGAGAGTGGCATGGACATATATATACTACCAAACGTAAAATAGGTAGCTAGTGGGAAGCAGCCACATAACACAGGGAGATCAGCTCGGTGCTCTGTGACCACCTAGAGGGGTGGGATAGGGAGGGTGGGAGGGAGACGCAAGAGGGAGGAGATATGGGGATATAGTGTTATAAAGCAGTAACTAACACCATTGAAAGTAATTATACTCCAATAAAGATGTTAAAAATACATATATAAAGGGGGACAAGAGGCTCCTTGTAAGATCCAACCAAAATTCCATAATGAGCTCAATTCATCCTGGAGAAGCATGTTATCTCTTTTAATAACAGGTGCATTGGTAATGGCATATAACAATGAGTCTAAAACCAGACCACAGTGGAAAACGATGATTGCTATGTA
This sequence comes from Neophocaena asiaeorientalis asiaeorientalis, assembly GCF_003031525.2. Taxonomy (NCBI): domain Eukaryota; kingdom Metazoa; phylum Chordata; class Mammalia; order Artiodactyla; family Phocoenidae; genus Neophocaena; species Neophocaena asiaeorientalis. The sequence continues at coordinate 5,529,320 of NW_020175414.1, forward strand.
TCACTACACGACTGAAGGCACGAATTTCATTTGGTGAAGTTTGATTCCTGGTGGGTCACCAATTTGCTCAGCCTATAGTGTGAGGCCAAACATTTCCACCTAGTACCTCCAATTTGAACTTTATGCCTCACATGAGTCCTATGGGAAATAAAAATCTATTACAGAGAGGTGCTGACTCTGTACCGCTCACCTTAACCCTCATCCCAGCCACAAGGCTTTGCATTAATAGGCCTATAATTTTAAAAGTGAACATTTTATGCTTTGAAATAGAACCAGACCTGCAAACATTTTTCTATGGTGAGCTCATCAATGTAAATAGAAAGTTATTCTATCAAGGGGTGAGGAAATAAGGTGAGCCTTGTGCTGATTCCCTCTAGTAAGTTATAAAAAACACCCTTAAAAATTACATTTTGATTGTTCTTACAAACTCTCTGAGAGCAATGTACTTGGAAATGGTAAAAAAAAAAAAAAGTACAGGCTTTGGAGTCAGGCAGGTCAGGCTTCCATTTAATCCTGCCCCTGCCAATTCTTAAGTGCGTCTGCCAAGGCATGGATTTTCTTTCTCTGGCCTGTAGTTCCCTCCAGGTAACATTCTGTACCTCATAAAAATGTTGTGAAGACTAAATGGGATGACACATGAAGAGCACCTAGCACAGGGTCTTAGCAATTCCATCAGTGGCAGCTGTATTTGGTTGAAGATGATAGAAAAGGGGTAAGTTAAACTGTCACAATGAACAGCTGTTTCTCAGAGGAAGCCACAAGATCATGAAAGCTTCCCCCCTTGGTCTACTGGGCTTGAGGTAGCAGACTGAAACAGATGTTCCTTTGTTACCTATTGTAAAAAGTCTCTCAGGGAGACAAAAGGAAGGAGGGCAGGAAGGAAGGAAGGAGGGCAGGAAGGAAGGAAGGAAGGAAGGAAGGAAGGAAGGAAGGAAGGGAAGATGCTGAACAGCTCTATCTCTGCAAATTAGTTGAGAGATCCTAGTTAACACTGGTGAGACTCCCTGGCTTAGCATCTCCGTTCAGTCACCTGCTAGCTGTTACTATCTATCTAAGCCTCAGTTTCCTCATTTGTAAAGTGGGAATAATCCAGTACACATACCACATCTGTTTGTTGTTGTAACAAATGAGAATGAGAACACCTGGCACTTGGTTGGCAGTATATGTGTTAGCTATTAGAGAATGCCACCCACCGTAGATGGGGGCATCTGATACTAGATGAAGGAAATTCTGAGCACAGATTAGAAGTGCGAGTACAATAATTTAGTCCGGCAAAATATGGAGGGAGTGTGCCAGGCATAGGGAACAACGAGCAGAGTGGCCAGAACTTGAGAGAAAACATTCCATGGTAAGCTGCTGTAGTGGAGGGCAGGTGTAGAATGAGGACAGTGCTCCAACTTCTTGTGTAATACAAAACGGACCTCCAATTTACCAGAACATTTGCTGCTCATTCATGACCAGGGATCATGAATGTCAGTGGATGAAGTAATAGTGTAAACATAGTTTAATGTATCAACTATACTTAACAATGTAAACATATCTTAAGTGTATCTTAAAGAGAAAATATATTTTTTGCCTATTGTATTAATGTGGCTTTCCAGAACAAACCTTCAACATATTAAAGGTCCACATCTATCCCCAATATTTTCATACTAACTCATTGAAATTAGCCTGGTTTTCACAATTGAATTATATGGAATTAAATAGCAACTTAAGAGATCAGAAGACATTGACAAATAGACATCTATTTGTCAGTAATTTCTATCAGTCTTGACGCTGTGGTCTTTTTAAAGATACAGTGTCCAAAATTCAAGGAGTATAACCATAAAGAAAGGAAGAAAAAATTTGTGTGTGAAATTATACTTCCCTTACAGTCTTCTTTATGCTTATTTTTATTCTAAAGAAAATTCCCTCTCCAGATTACTTATTTAGATAAAGTGTTTTATACTTAGCTCTAATGATTTTAATTTAGTACAATGTGTATATGAGTGTGTGTGTGTGTCTGTGTCTATATGTATGTGTGTGTGATAGCAGCTACTTCTAGGACCCATGTAAACTCTGAAATAGGCAAAGTATAGCTGTCACTCTGTGACCCTCCACCTTGAACCCTTCTCCATTCAAACATTTTCTCTCTCTGCCCACCACCTAGTAACAGAAATGCCAAGTCACCCAGAGAACTCCTACCAGATCTCAGGAAGATGTGGAATTAGATCTGGTTTCAAAACCAGACAATACGGCCTTGGTCTCTTTCTTCATTTGCCAAAGGGGGATAGAAACAACGAAAAGATACAGAATTATCATGAAGATTGACTGAGGTAATATATGTTAGGCATTTGGAAAAATGTCTGGTTCATAGAAAATACTCAATATCTGATGGGTATTATTATTTTATATATGCATTTTATAATTTTATGCATAATTATGTCATGGGTCCCCAAGACCACCCTCAGGCTTGATAATTTGTTGGAAGGACTCACAGAACTCAGAAAAGTTGTTACACACACTGTTAACAGTTTCTTACCGTGAAAGGATATAGATTAAAACCACAGTTGTCTTCTCCCAGTGGAGTTTCATTATTCCAGCAACAATGTGTGACAACACGTGTGATGTACTGCCAACCAGGGAAGCTTACCCAAGCCTTGATGTCAAGAGTTACTGAGGGGACTTCCCTGGTGGTCCAGTTGTAAAGAATACACCTTCCAATGCAGGGGACATGGGTTCGATCCCTGGTTGGGGAACTAAGATCCCATATGCCTCAGGACAACTAAGCCAACTACTGAGCTCGGGTGCCTCTACTAGAAAGCCCGCATGCCAAAAATACAGAGCCCACTCACCCTGGAGCCTGTGCGCCACAACTAGAGAAGGGAAAACCTGCATGCCACAACTAGAGAGAAGCCCATGCACCACAACAAAAGATCCCACGTGCCGCAACTAAGACACAATGCAGCCAAAAAATAAATAAAATTTAAATAAATAAATAATAAGACTTATTGAGGTCAGTCATGCAGGCATGAATATAGACTCCCTGCATGAATGACCTTGGCTACTCAGTCTCCAGCACCCCACAGACGACGAACTGACACAGTGTGGCCCAAGGCCCCTGGTGAACAAAAGTAGGTGTTCACCGTAAATCACATTTTTTGCATAAACTATCTAGCTTGGCCCAAGGCCCCAGGTATACAAAGATGGCCATACTGGGCAGGATATTCCAAGGCTCACAGCTGCTCTCTCCAGAGCCAGTCAAGGGCCACTACTTTCTCTAAAATGTACAGGGTTTGAGTACCTTAAGCCCACTGAGTTAACCCTTTACTGCATAATAATTTATTAAGCAACTACCATGCACCAGGAGCTATGATACTTAATATATATTATCTCATTTAATATTTAAATACTCTCATGAGAAAGGAATTAACATCCCCTTTTACAAATATGGAAACTGAGGCTCGAGAAGGTTAAAAGGATTCATAGTCATATATTAACTAGTGTGGAATCCAAACCTTGCTCTCTCAAACTGCAAAGCCTTTGCTACTTCCACTAAGCCATGTTGTCTCATAAAATATTATAAAAATTAAAGTAGTATATTATACATCACGAATATAGGCACATAATAAATATATTTAATAGATTCATTTCTGGTAGTGAAAAAATAATTTAAAAAATCACTTTGAATTTGTGGAGGACATAAACTAGAGCTGTGAGCAAATGTGCATTTATTGTAGACCAGTTTTCATTTAAAATATTGAGTTTTTATTGAAAGGGTATCTTGTCACAACCAGGTGATTATAATCAAGTCCAATAAATTCAGCAATAAAGTTTTCTGGAGATTAAAAAGCAATTCAAACTTCTTTAAATTCAACCTTCTTTTTCTTTACACCTCAAAACTTTTTAATCCCCACAACATTTGCTGAAACACAAAAGTGACTCACCCATCTATTAAGAATAACGTAATTTTTCGTTGCAGAAATGTATTACCAGTTTCCCTAGAGGAAACAATGCTTTCTCACTTTAATACGTGTGTGGTTTTCTCCCCCATCTAATCAGCTAATACTTTTCAAAAGATCTTTTTAATGCCTAAATGAAAGGATTCCACATCAGAGACCTGACCTCCCTATTATAGTATCTAAAGGAAACCCTAGGAATGTAAAATCCATTCAAAGGCAAATCGCAGGTAGCTTATTATACAATGCATTAAGAAAAGGGGAAAAAAGCTTCATAAGAACTGCACAGAATTTGGTAAAATTATACCACAAAAATACAAATTGATCTTAAGTATAAAGAAACAAATTCATAGCCAAACACTTACTACAAAAGTGCTTTGTAGTCAGCCAGGAGGGGAGTCTTTATGAAAAGCTTCAGAATTTGTCACTTTTTCAATCAAAATTTCTGATTACAGCTTAATGTTGGGAAGGCCAAAAAAAGGACAAAACACATTTTTCAATAGATTTAAAAATCTGAAATTTTTAAAGCTAACTTTCAATATCAGAAAAGGTAGATTTTACTACAGACAACAAGAGTAGAATGAAGTAATAAGAGTAATAATAGATAGTAATATATTATATTATATATATAATATAATATATAATGAATATATAATTATAATATGTAATATAGTAATATATTATAGTAATATAATAATAGTAATATAGATACAAATACTTTTAAAAAACAAATTAAGATTTTTAACATACCATGAACATGGTTCTGAAGTTATTCAAATCAGTCAAAAAGTCTTCCACAGACACCTTCTTCACATCGATGGCATAGTACCCCATTATACTCTGGTATAACTTGTCCATGTTTTCATGTAATTTTGAAAGTTTCTCATAGTGTTCTTTTGCACTGATAACAAAGATGTATATTACAGTTAAGGTATTCTGAAGTTTACAAAGTAATGCTTTAGGGGAAAAAAAAATCCTATAAGTCCAATGTTTTAATTTAATTGTTAGCCATTATTACATATCTCCAAAATGCCAAAATTAGCTCTAATAGTTAACCATTCTTACAATTCAATCTACACTGTACAGTGATGAAATCTTAAGTGTGCTTCCTAATTAACACTGGTGAAGTTATCAGAAAAGTTATTTATATATTTAATATGTCTCTTTTACAATTAAGTTCAAGGAAATTTTTCTTCCAATTTGCCTATCTTATCAGATCATGCAATATGATTTAAAATTATAGTTCAGTAGTTTCAATGATATTGAAATCAATAACATAGGCATTTTGCATAGTATTTAAACTGGACAACCTGGGGTCAATTTCTAGCTCCTGCACTTGGTAGTATTGTGCCTGTGGACAAATGCCTTCATTTCTCTGTGCCACAATTTTGTCACCTGTAAAATGGGAATAATAATAATAACATCACTTATAGGGCTGTTGTGAGGACTAATGAGTTAATACATACAAAGTTCTTAGAAAAATGGCATTTCGTAATACATATAAATACTTGGTCTTATTATTGCCCACTTATTCAATTTAAGCTCTACTTAAGGTTCTAAAAGCAATACATTTTTTAAGAGTTACATTAAAAACTTCTTATATTGTATAAGTAAATTCATGTTTTAATTTCTTTGGAAAATTGGTATACAATTTCTTCTATGAATTACATGATTTAAAATTATGATTACATACACACACAGAAATGTTCTTTTCTCACTTATTTATGACAATTAGTTGAAAGCACACTGAGACTGAGAAGACTAACTTTCTGTGAATGTGGTGGTGGCATTAGAACACATTTTCTAAACAAACAATAGAATTTCCTTTGTGGTGTGACAGATTGCTGTGGTAGCCAGATAAAAAATCTCCATACCACATTCTGAAAAGATGACTCCGCTACAGCATCAGTCATAATTATCTATGGCTCTTTTAAACTGGGACATTAAACTTACTGAAGTCATTATATTGTCTCTAACACAAAAAGATAAACAGATATTAACACATTTTTTCAGAAGTCAGAAAATAAGAATAACTAGACTCAGACTGGGAGAAAATAAAAAAATGGAATGTTTATGTCTAAAAAGAAAAATTTTCCACAATTTCAAAAAGATATGGTTCCTCTGGTCAGAGCATTCTCCAGTACAGGATGAAATAAGGAAAATGATACAGGCCCTCTGTTTTGAGAAAAAGAATGAAAGAAAGAGGTAGCACTGTTGCCAGATATGTGGTGAACCTGGGGCAGAGAAGAATGCTGCTCCCACAAGGAAAAAAGGCATCCCCATCAATCACCTGTACCCATGTCTACGGTCAATCTACAGATTACATACTGCCCTTCCATGCCTGTTTTTTTTTGTTTGTTTTTTAATACCATGCTCTGCTTAGTTAAATATATATTATTTTAGAAGAACAGACTAGAATGTAAGGAGTCTAGATTCTAATGCAAGAGGTGATTTTGATTTTTTTTTTCTAATGAGCTTAGAAAATCTATGGATCTTTCTTTGGCTAGTTTAAGCAGCAAAATGCCTCCTCATACTTTCTAAGAATCTAGATCATAATAGTATCAGTGGTCGATGCATTTATATGTAGCATCATTTTTTAATCCTTGGATGAACAAAAGATTTTGTATTAGTAAAATCACAAGAAATTATAATACAGTCACACGTTTCCATATACTTTGTCTCGTGAAACATCCATATTTGTGAAATGCTGTAAGTAAATTTATGTAAATAAAAATCACACTTGAAATGCATTCAGAAACTATCATTAAATGGAACATATGGTGATTGATTTGTAATGTGCAGTAAGTATCCCTTCATTTACCTAGCAAATTGAGAAATCAACATTGGTTTATATATTCCATCTATAAACTCTCACCTAAAATTTATGTCCCAGATAGAGACTATATCCACATGGATTATTTATATATCCTTAACTCCTGCCTAAAAGAGGAATCATTTTCTGCCTTTGCTTGTCCAAATCTATCGTTCCAAGTTTGGTTCAATTCTTCCTCTTCCATGAAGCCACCTTCTCTAATCTCTGCAACTATGAGTGATCATTTCTTCCACTGAATATATAGCACTTTTAGTCCAGGTATCTCTGTAATGAAGTTCTCTGTTTTCCCTTCTAGTACAATCCCCTAGTAGTGTTTTGTTTTTTGCCATGTGATCACCTGTGATTATTAGCCCTTTTTCTAGATGCTGTATTAAGTCTAATCATCTGCAAACTACATTGGTGCCAATGACTTATTTCACCCTACTGTCATCACTCAAACTTCGGTGGGAAGAGTAGCAGGCCTCCTCAAAAGTCTGATGTAAGTCAAGGAACTTCTCTTCATGAAATTGCACATATACACATTCACACACACACACGAACACATACAATTTGGATGTAATGTTAAGAGCTAACAGAGTTCCTAAAAAGTAGTTACCCTGGACAACAGGCTGCATTACTATGGTGGGTGTTTCTAATTGTATGGTTCTACAGCTACTCCTTTTTTGCCCTTATCACTGCTTATAAGGCTTTGAGTTTTAATAAATATGAGTAATTTTATTCTAATACCTGGGAATATGCCCATTCACAGGAATCAGTTTGGCAAATAGGTTAAAATAAAGCCCTATTACTCAATAACACTTTTTAGATTGTAGGTTAAGAATCAAAAGTTAATGACATATCAGAAGTATGCTTGAGCATACTTAAATAAAACAGTAAAATTCTATTAAATGATGTGATGGGAAAGAAGACCAAGAGCCAGAACGATGGAAATTACATGGTCTTGTTTTAACAGCTAGAGAGTTAACTTTCTTATCATTTTTATCTACAAAACAATTTGCTCCCAAAGGAAAGTAAGTAGAGCTTTAAATAAGTGGAATTACCCAGAAAAACAGTAAAATTGTGATTGAACTGAAACAATTCTGGAAATAGCCAAATAAATTCTCAGAAGTTTAAAATGACTCTTTGATAGAATGGAATAAATGGTTACCTTAATGAGGCACTCTACATCATTACTGCTGGGTACTTTCTCATTAACAGATGAGGGAACATTCACATAAAAAATTATCATTATCCAAAAGAAAAAAACAAACACAGATGTTCTTGTGCCAACTGTTAAACTCCAGCTAGAAGTTAATGCCCATATCCATAGTAGTCATAAGGCTTTATTTTTTCCCCCAGAAAGTTCTATATTTGTAAAGAGCTTGAGAAAAATAGGTGGGCTATACAACAAAATTAAACTCTGATAAAATTCATTACAGAAATATTGATATATATCCAACTACTTGATATTTTTGTAAAATCTATTTTCTTTTCCTTTACCAGGACTAAGGCCAAATTCTGATTAATTTCTACTTGAACAAGTATAATTTTCCCATGGGAAGGTACATGACAACCAGAACTGTGTTCACACACATTGAACCAAAAATGTTTAGTGTTGGCCAACTAAGTAGTCAGAATGAGATGTGGGATTTAACTCCTGGTTAGCAAGTATTGTTCATTCCCAAGCCACCCAGCCACCCAGCATAAATTTATTCTAAATGTAAATCTACATTTATTCTCATGTTTTGCCCCCATTATTGCACCTTCCCCACCAACGATGTCTATTACTTCCATTAATCATCTTACAAGGACCAGCTTCAATCAGTCCTACAATGTTTATAGTCTAAAAATTTTTTTTTTTTTTTTTCGGTACACGGGCCTCTCACTGTTGTGGCCTCTCCTGTTGCGGAGCACAGGCTCCGGACGCGCAGGCTCAGCGGCCATGGCTCACAGGCCCAGCCGCTCCGCGGCATGTGGGATCTTCCCGGACCGGGGAACGAACCCGTGTCCCCTGCATCCGCAGGCGTACTCTCAACCACTGCACCACCAGGGAAGCCCTATAATCTAAAACATTTTATAGATCTTCTTCAGTACCCAGGGTCTGGCCAGCCAGCCAGCCAGGATGGCAGCCAATCTATAAGTAGTCACTAAACACCACTAAGTACCACTCTTCTAGACATGAGGAAAACGAGTAGTTAACAAGGTAAGCAAAGTCCCTGCTTTCATGAAACATGAATTCTAGAGTGTGGTGAACAGGTAATAAAGAAGAAAATTAATGAGATATTCAGACAATAATAAGCATGATGAAGAAAACAAAAGTTTGTGTGTGATATTGTATACAGTGACAGAGGCTAACTTATGCTGCGTAGTCTGGGAAGTCCTGGCAGAGAAGGTGGCAGTGACTGAAGCATGACTGTCAAGAAGCCGTGAACACGACGTTATAAATGTAGTAAGACTTCTGAGAAGAAAGAGATCATCATAGACTTGAGGATTCATACAGGATGAGAAGTATATACAATTTTTAAACATATTTATTGGAGTATAATTGCTTTACAATGGTGTGTTAGTTCCTGATTTATAACAAAGTGAATCAGCTATACATGTACATATATCCCCATATCTCCTGCCTCTTGCGTCTCCCTCCCACCCTCCTTAACCCATCCCTCTAGGTGGTCAAAAAGCACCAAGCCTATCTCCCTGTGCTATATGGCTGCTTCCCACTAGCTATCTATTTTAAATTTGGTAGTATATATATGTCCATGCCACCCTCTCACTTTGTCCCAGCTTACCCTTCCCCCTCCCCATATCCTCAAGTCCATTCTCTATGTCTGCACCTTTATTCCTGTCCTGCCCCTAGAGTTTTCAGAACCATTTTTTTAGATTCCATATATATGTGTTAGCATACACTATTTGTTTTTCTCTTTCTGACTTACTTCACTCTGTATGACAAACTCTAGGTGATCCACCTCACTACAAATAACTCAATTTCGTTTCGTTTTATGGATAACATTCCATTGTACATATGTGCCACATCTTGTTTATCAATTCATCTGTCGATGGACACTTAGGTTTCTTCCATGTCCTAGCTATTGTAAATAGAGCTGCAATAAACATTGTGGTACATGTCTCTTTTTGAATTATGGTTTTCTCAGGGTATATGCCCAGTAGTGGGATTGCTGGGTCATATGGTAGTTCTATTTTTAGGTTTTTAAGGAACTTCTATACTGTTCTACATAGTGGCTGTATCAATTTATATTCCCATCAACAGTGCTAGAGGGTTCCCTTTTCTCCACACCCCCCAAGCATTTACTGCTTGTAGATTTTTTTTTTTTTTTTAACATCTTTACCGGAGTATACTTGCCTTACAATGGTGTGTTAGTTTCTGCTTTACAACAAACTGAACCAGCTATGCATATACATATATCCCCATATCTCCTCCCTCTTGTGTTTCCCTCCTACCCTCCCTATCCCACCCCTCTAGGTGGTCACAAAGCACCAAGCTGATCTACCTGTGCTATATGGCTGCTTACCACTATCTACTTTACATTAGGTAATATATACATGTGCATGCCACTCTCTCACTTTGTCCCAGCTCACCCTTCCCCCTCAAGGCCATTCTCTATGTTTGTGTCTTTAACCCTGTCCTGCCTCTATGCTCTTCAAAGCAATATATATATATTTTTTACATTCCACATATATGTGTTAGCATACGGTATTTGTTTTTCTCTTTCTGACTTACTTCACTCTGTATGACAGACTCTAGATCCATCCACCTCACTACAAATACCTCAATTTCGTTTCCTTTTATGGCTGAGTAATATTCCGTTGTATATATGTGCCACATATTGCTTAACCATTCATCTGTCGATGGACACTTAGGTTGCTTCCATGTCTTGACTATTGTAAATAGTGCTGCAATGAACACTGTGGTAGATGACTCTTTTTGAATTATGGTTTTCTCAGGGTATATGCCCAGTAGTGGGGTTGCTGGGTCACATGGTAGTTCTATTTTTAGTTTTTTAAGGAACCTCCATACTGTTCTCCATAGTGGCTGTATCAATCTACGTTCCCACCAACAGTGCAATAGGGTTCCCTTTTCTCCACACCCTCTCCAGCATTTATTGTTTGTAGATTTTTTGATGATGGCCATTCTGACTGGTGTGAGGTGATACCTCATTGTAATTGCTATTTGCATTTCTCTAATGATTAGTGATGTTGAGGATCCTTTCATGTGTTTGTTGGCAATCTGTATATCTTCTTTGGAGAAATGTCTGTTTAGGTCTTCTGCCCATTTTTGGATTGGGTTGTTTGTTTTACTGATATTGAGCTGCATGAGCTGCTTGTATATTTTGGAGATTAATCCTTTGTCAGTTGTTTCATTGCAAATACTGTCTGCCATTCAGAGGGTTGTCTTTTCATCTTGTTTATGGTTTCCTTTGCTGTGTAAAAGCTTTTAAGTTTCATTAGGTCCCATTAGTTTGTTTTTATTTCCATTTCTCTAGGAGGTGGGGAACATCCTGTGATTTATGTCAGAGTGTTCAGCCTATTTTTCTTCTAAGAGTATTATAGTGTCTGGCCTTACATTTAGGTCTTTAATCCATTTTGAGTTTATTTTTGTGTATGGTGTTAGGGAGTGTTCTAATTTCATTCTTTTACATGTAGCTGTACAGTTTTCCCAACACCACTTATTGAAAAGCCTGTCTTTTCTCCATTGTATATTCTTGCCTCTTTTATCAAAGATAAGGTGACCATATGTGTGTGGGCTTATCTCTGGGCTTTCTATCTTGTTCCATTGATCAATATTTCTGTTTTGTGCCAGTACCATACTGTCTTGATTACTGTAGCTTTGTAGTATAGTCTGAAGCAGGGACCCTGATTCCTCCAGCTCTATGTTTCCTTCTCAAGATTGCCTTGGTTATTCGGGGTCTTTTGTGTTTCCATACAAATTGTGAAATTTCTTGTTCTAGCTTTGTGAAAAATGCCATTGCTCGTTTGATAGGGACTGCACTGAATCTGTAACTTGCTTTGGGTAGTATAGTCATTTTCACAATGTTGATTCTTCCAATCCAAGAACATTGTATATCTCTCCATCATTTTGTATCATCGTTAATTTCTTTCATCAGTGTCTTATAGTTTTCTGCATACAGGTCTTTTGTCTCCTTAGGTAGGTTTATTCCTAGATATTTTATACTTTTTGTTGCAGTGGTGTATGGGTGTGTTTCCTTAACTTCTCTTTCAGATTTTTCGTCATTAGTGTATAGGAATGCAAGATATTTCTGTGCATTAATTTTGTATCCTGCTACTTTACCAAATTCATTGATTAGCTCTAGTAGTTTTCTGGTAGCATCTTTAGGATTCTCTATGTATATTATCATGTCGTCTGTAAACACTGACAGCTTTACTTCTTCTTTTCCGATTTGGATTCCTTTTATTTCTTTTTCTTCTCTGATTGTTGTGGCTAAAACTTCCAAAACTATGTTGAATAACAGTGGTGAGAGTGGACAACCTTGTCTTCTTCCTGATCTTAAGAGGAAATGGTTTTAGTTTCTCACCACTGAAAAGATGTTGGCTGTGGCTTGTTATATATGCCCTTTATTATGTTGAGGTAAATTCCCTATATGCCTACTTTCTGGAGCATTTTTATCATAAATCGTTGTTCAATTTTGTTGAAAGCTTTTCTGCATCTATTGAGATGATCATATTTTTTTTCCCTTCAATTTATTTATATGGTTTATAACACTGATTGATTTGCATATACTGAAAAATCCTTGCATTTCTGGGATTAACCCCACTTGATCAGGGTGTATGACCCTTTTAATGTGCTGTTGGATTCTGTCTGCTAGTATTTTGTTGAGAATTTTTGCATATATGTTCATACGTCATATTGACCTGTAGTTATCTTTCTTTGTGACATCTTTGTCTGGTTTAGGTATCAGGGTGATGGTCACCTTGTACAATGAGTTAGGGAGTGTTCCCCCCTCTGATATATTTTGGATGAATTTGAGAAGGATAAGTGTGAGCTCTTCTCTAAATGCTTGATAGAATTCACCTGTGAAGCCATCTGGTCCTGGGCTTTTGTTTGTTGGAAGACTTTTAATCACAGTCTCAATTTCAGTGCTTGTGATTGGTCTGTTTATATTTTCTATTTCTATTTGTCTGTTTCTATTTTCTATTTCTTCCTGGTTCAGTCTTCGAAGGTTGTGCTTTTCTAAGAATTTGTCCATGTCTTCCAGGTTGTGCATTTTATTGGCATATAGTTGCCCATTGCAATCTCTCATAATCCTTTGTATTACTGCAGTGTGAGTTGTTACTTCTCCTTTTTCATTTGTAATTCTATTGATTTGCGTCTTCTCCCTTTTTTTTCTTGATGAGTCCAGGTAATGGTTTATAAATCTTTTTTGTCTTCTCAAAAAATCAGCTTTCAGTTTTATTGATGTTTGCTATTGTTTCCTCCATTTCTTTTTCATTTATTTCTGATCTGATCTCTATGCTTTCTTTCCTTCTGCTAACTTTGGGTTTTTTTTGTTCTTCAGTCTCTAATTGCTTTAGGTGTAAGGTTAGGTTGTTTAATTGAGATGTTTCTTGTTTCTTGAGGTAGGATTGAATTGCTATAAACTTCCTTCTTAGAAATGCTTTTGCTGCATCCCATAGGTTTTGGGTCATCGTGTTTCCACTGTCATATGTTTCTAGGTATTCTTTGATTTCCTCAGTGATCTCTTGGTTATTTAGGAGTGTATTGTTTAGCCTCCATGTGTTTGTATTCTTTCCAGATTTTTTTCCTGTTATTGATATCTTGTCTCATAGCGTTGTAGTCAGAAAAGATACTTGATACGAGTTCAATTTTGTTAAATTTACCAAGGCTTGATTTGTGACCCAAGATATGATCTCTACTGGAAAATGTTCCATGAACTCTTGAGAAGAAAGTGTGTTCTGTGGTTTGTGGATGGAATGTCCTATAAGTATCAATTAAGTCCATCTTGTTAAATGTGTCAATTAAAGCCTGTGTTTCCTTATTTTCATTTTGGATGATCTGTCCATTGGTGAACGCGGGGTGTTAAAGTACCCTACTATGATTGTGTTACTGTCGATTTCCCCTACTATGGCTGTTAGCATTTGCCTTGTGTATTGACGTGCACCTATGTTGGGGGCATACATATTTACAATTGTTATATTTTCTTCTTGGATTGATCCCTTGATCATTACGTAGTGTCCTTCTTTGTCTCTATAAATAGTCTTTATTTTAAAGTCTAGTTTGTCTGATATGAGAATTGCTACTGCAGTATTCCTTTGATTTCCATTTGCACGAAATATCTTTTTCCATCCCCTCACTTTCAATCTGTATGTGTCCCTAGGTCTGAAGTGGGTCTCTTCTAGACAGCATATATACGGGTCTTGCTTTTGTATCCATTCAGCCAGTCTATGTCTTTTGGTTGGAGCATTTAATCCATTAACATTTAAGGTAGTTATCGATATGCATGTTCCGAGTACCATTTTCTTATTTGTTTTGAGTTTGTTATTGTAGGTCTTTTCCTTCTCCTGTGTTTCCTACATAGAGAAGTTCATTTAACATTTGTTGTAAAGCTGGTTTGGTGCTGCTGAATTCTCTTAGCCTTTGCTTGTCTGTAAAGGTTTTAATTTCTCTGTGGAATCTGAATGAGATCCTTGCTGGGTAGAGTATTCTTGATTTTTCCCTTTGATCACTTTAAATATGTCCTGCCTCTCCCTTCTGGCTTGCAGAGTCTCTGCTGAAAGATCAGCTATTAACCTTATGGGGATTCTGCTGTATGTTCTTTGTTGTTTTACTGTTGCTGCTTTTAATATTTTTTCTTTGCATTTAACTTTTCATAGTTTGATTTATATGTATTTTGGCATGTTTCTCCTTGGATTTATCCTGTTTGGGAAACTCTGTGCTTCCTTAACTTAATTGACTATTCCCTATCCCATATTAGGGAAGTTTTCAACTATAATCTCTTCTAATATTTTCTCAGTCCCTTTCTTTTTCTCTTCTTCTTCTGGGACGCCTATCATTCGAATGTTGGTGTGTTTAATGTTGTCCCAGAAGTCTCTAAGACTGTCCTCAATTCTTTTCATTCTTTTCTCTTTATTCTGCTCTGCGGTAGTTATTTCCACTATTTTATCTTGCAGGTCACTTATCCGTTCTCTGCCTCAGTTATTCTGCTATTGATTCCTTCTAGAGAATTTTAAATTTCATTTAGTGTGTTGTTCATCATTGTTTGTTTGCTCTTTAGTTCTTCTAGGTCCTTGTTAAACATTTCTTGTTTATTCTCCATTCTATTTCCAAGACTTTGGATCATCTCTATTATCATTACCCTGAATTCTTTTTCAGGTAGACTGTGTATTTCCTCTTCATTTGTTTGGTTTGGTGGGTTTTTACCTTGCTCCTTCATCTGCTGTGTTTCTTTGTCTTCTCATTTCGCTTAACCTACTGTGTTTGGGGGTCTCCTTTTCACAGGCTGCAGGTTCATAGTTCCCGTTGCATTTGGTGTCTGTCCCCAGTGGCTAAGGTTGGTTCAGTGGGTTGTGTAGGCTTCCTGGTGGAGGGGACTGGTGCCTGTATTCTGGTGATGAGGCTGGACCTTGTCTTTCTGGTGGGCAGGACCACATCCAGTGGTGTGTTTTGGGGTGTCTGTTAAGTATTTTGCCTTTAGGCAGCCTCTCTGCTAATGGGTGGGGTTGTGTTCTTGTCTTGCTAGTTGTTTGGCATAGAGTGGCCAGCACTGTAGCTTGCTGGTCATTGAGTGGAGCTGGGTCTTAGAGTTGAGATAGAGATCTCTGGGAGAGCTTTCACTGTTTGACATTACATGGAGCCAGGAGGTCTCTGGTGGACCAATGCCCTGAACTCAGATCTCCCACCTTAAGAGGCACAGGCCTGACATCTGGCTGGAGCACCAAGACCCTGTCAGCCACACGGCTCAGAAGAAAAGGGAGAAAGAGAAGAAAAGAAAGAAAAAGAGAAAGAAAGAAAGAAAGAGTGAGAGAGAGAAAGCTAGAAAGAAAATAAAGTTATTAAAATAAAGATTAAAAAAATTAAAATGCAATAAAAAAAGAAAGAAAGAAAAAAAAAGACAGAAAGAAAGAAGAGAGCAACCAAACCAAAAAACAAAGCCATAAATGATAACCAGCACTAAAAAAAAAAAGGACAGACAGAACCCTAGGATTTATGGTAAAAGCAAAGCTATACAGACAAAAATCACACAAAGATGCATACACATACACACTCACAAAAAGAGAAAAAGTAAAAAGTATATATATATATATATATTAAAGAAAAGGAAGAGAGCAACCAAATCAATAAAGAAATCTACCAATGATAATATAGGGTAAATACTAAAGTAAGGTAAACATAAAACCAAAAAGAAATTAGATGCGGAAAGCAAACCCTAAGTCTACAGTTGCTCCAAAAGTCCACTGCCTCAATTTTGGGATGATTTGTTGTCTATTCAGGTATTCGAGAGATGCTGGGTACATCAAGTTGATTGTGGGGATTTAATCTGCTTCTCCTGAGGCTGCTGGGAGATCCTTCCCTTCTTTGTTCGCACAACTCCTGTGGTTCAGCTTTGGATTTGGCCCTGCCTCTGCCTGTAGGTTGTCTGAGGGCGTCCGTTCTTCGCTCAGACAGGACGGGATTAAAGCAGCAGCTGATTCGGGGTCTCTGGCTCACTCAGGCCATGGGGAGGGAAGGGTACGGAGTGTGGAGCGAGCCTGCAGTGGCAGAGGCCACCATGACGTTGCAACAGCCTGAGGTGCACCGTGTGTTCTCCTGGGGAAGTTGTCCCTGGATCACGGGACCCTGGCAGTGGCGGGCTGCACAGGCTCCCAGGAGGGAGGTGTGGATAGTGACCTGTGCTTGCACAGAGGCTTCTTGGTGGCTGCAGCAACAGCCTTAGCGCCTCATGCCTGTCTCTGGTGTTTGTGCTGATAGTCGCGGCTCGCGCCCATCTCTGGAGCTCGTTTAGGCGGTGCTTAGTGTCCCCTGCATTGGCAGGCGGACTCTCAACCACTGCGCCACCTGGGAAGCCCTAGGCGGTGCTCTTAATCCCCTCTCCTCGCGCACCCTGAAAGAATGACTCTTGCCTCATAGGTAGTTCCAGACTTTTCCCGGACTCCCTCCAGGCACACTAGCCCCCTTCAGACTGTGTTTATGCAGCCAACCCCAGTCCTCTCCCTGGAAACCGAACTCCGAAGCCCGAGACTCAGCTCCCAGCTCCCACCCGCCCCGGCGGGTGAGCAGACAAGCCTCTCGGGCTGGTGAGTGCTGGTCGGCACCGATCCTCTGCGGGAATCTCTCCACTTTGCCCTCTGCACCCCTGTTGCTGCACTCTCCTCCGTGGCTCCGAAGCTTCCCCTCTGCCCACCCCCTGTCTCCACCAGCGAAGGGGCTTCTTAGTGTGTGGAAACATTTCCTCCTTCACAGCTCCCTCCCAGAGGTGCAAGTCCCGTCCCTATTGTTTTGTCTCTGTTTTTTCTTTTTTCTTTTGCCCTACACAGGTACGTGGGGAGTTTCTTGCCTTTTGGGAGGTCTGAGGTCTTCTGGCAGCGTTCAGTAGGTGTTTTGTAGGAGCTGTTCCACATGTACATGTATTTCTGATGTATTTGTGGGAAGGAAGGTGATCTCCACGTCTTACTACTCTGCCATCTTGAAGGGCTCTTGAGCAGGATATTTTAATCTGAGACTTAAAAGTTTATTAAGAATGGGTTAAATGGAAAACAGGTGAGAGAGAAAACAGGCAAGGGAGGAAAGAAGACTAATTCAAAAGAAAAACTCTCCTCTTACAAATCACTCAATTACGCAACTTCCCACTCTTGCAAATGGACCATGTATTATACTAGTTTACATCTCACCCATTTTACTCTTCTATTTTACTCCTAACCACAGTTCAATTAAATAAAAATGTACTAAATTCATTTACCTGAAAAATGCTGTGCTTTATGCTGTGTGGAATATAGATATAAGGAAGATGCAAGACTTTCTCTCAGTTTTAGCATCTACATAGTAATTTGAGGAGCATCCAAAATATTGCTATACAGTGTAATAACAAAAAAGAAAGTGTGAAAATAAAGTGCAATAACAATGAAGAAATTTAAAGACTATAAAATGGAGAAGAGTCGAATAACGTGTCACGTAAGTTGTGTGACAAATACAAAAATATAGAAATGTCTAGCAAAATGATTTTTCCTAAGAGACTTGGGAGAGGGGGTAGGATGAGGAGAAAAGAGAAAGGGAAAGCCTTGTGCAAGGAGAATTTCAAGGGTGATGCTCTAGGATCTATTTTCTATTTTCCTCAAAATAACATATATTCCAGAATGTAAAGGTCAGAAGAAATGAAAAAGCATCGCATGACACCAATCCTGGCATTTTCCTAATTTTCTCACTGATAAAGAATTTAATAAATGTGTATACCTCACATATAATACTTTATATATAACAATATTGGTGACCCTACCACAAAACACATTACACATTTTCAAGCAAATATTTACAGTGAAACTACTCTACTCTAATTATACTTTTGACCAGGCTTTGCAATCGAAAAGTAACATAATAATTACTGAAAAGTCAATGTGATATATATGAAATAATTGTGCATGCCTTTTAAAGAAGGTACTAAATTTGTATTTTTTAATATTAAGAAGTGTATGTAAAGAAAGCAAGTACTTGCAGAATAAAAATACAGTATACTATAGTTGAGTGCTATTCGTGAAATTTCATTTCGTAAAATTATAACAAAATTGTACACTATAGTTTAAAACAATTCAGTTAACAGATTAAAAGTTCACTAAATCATGATTGTTTAATGTAAATATCTATTTGCAAAAATGCATTCTTAACAACTTAGGTAACACACATATGCTTTCATAATTTGTTGATGATCCAAACATTTGATATGTGCTTTAGCTAATAAGCACTAATACTTAAAACATAAAATTCCAGTGTTAACAACCCAAACTTTAAACACATTTTTATTCATTGTGCATTTAGTTTCCAAATTCTTCCAGTTTCTAAATGTAAGAAGCTCACAATTTGCCATTTTAATAAGATCTGTATAAATGCATTTAATATTCAAAATCTGACTTGTTGTCAGTCCTAATTAAAGTAAACAAAGCTTTGCAATGAATGAATTTAATTACTTTGAAACTAGTATGTCTAACTAAGATGAAAAGCAAACGAGTACAATCTAATCTCAGCAAAGAATATTTATGATTATAAGCTTTGTCAATAGCAAAGTGCACCAACTGTTCATATATCTGACTTCCAAGAGATACATGAATGCTAATCAGTGCATTAGAGGCTTCTAGGTTGTGATATTTAGCGACAGGATGTAGAAGCTTTCTTGTCCATGGAGTGTAATTGTACTCAGAATGAAAAATTGTTTCCAACAAAGCTTCATCCTTCCTATTTCTGATTTCCTGCTCATTGCTTTTTATGAGCTACATGCCTTTCAAGAAGCTGACATCATTCAGCTTCTGTGTCATATGAACACAAGTATGCATAGGTCCTGAGATCATCTGCTGAGCAGGATTCTACCACCTTTATTCTAAGCTCAGGAATATATCTCAGGTCCTACGTTCCAGGTAACTGAGCTTCATAATTAGTACACATACCGTATATTACCAGAAACTGTATGCAAGCAAAACCTTTTATAAAATGCTTTCTATCTATAGGGAACAATAAAAAGTGCCTCAGTGAACAGTTCTTAATGATTACAATTGTCACATATGAATATTTTAATTTGATAAAACTGGGGTGGGGGAAGCTAAGAATGATGAATCTGATACAATTCTGCAATAACAAATTTTGTTTAAAAAGCATACTTTGCCAAATCAGAAGGTGTGGCAAATATATATTTGATGGATAAACACAGATTTTAGTTTTAAAAAAACAACCTTCTCAAACGTAGTGATAAAGGCATCCTGCCTAATAAAAGAAGAAACTGGGTGGACAGGAAACATATGAAAGGAAACAAACACATTAGCCTGAATTGATTGTTGCTGGAGTGCATTTTTATGATATCTCCCAAAAGAGACAGTGAAGAAAGCTAAAATTGAACTAATTAACAATTAAGCTGAAAGTATATAATACAATAAAATCTATGACAAGCCAGGTAATAATTTTGTGATTTGACAAATCTCAGGGGAGAAGAGATAGAAAGAGGAAAAGTAGTTACTTTATTTCAAGTATCTCAGTTTAAAATAAAATATTAGGAGTATCTATTTATAAGAGCTCGTTTAGAAGTGGGTTATCCTTTCATATAGAATTCTGAAGTCCATATGGAATTTTGATAATGCATAGTAGTAATACTTTATTTGAAGGCAAAAGATATCTAATTTCACAGAATGGTTTGGAAAGCAACTAAACATTAGATTCCGGAAATAAAAAAAAAAAGTTTACTACTTCAATCGCTCATTAGAGATTAACTGACAAACTTAGTGAAACCGAAGATAAATGAATTTCAAGGAACCTTAAATTAAGCAGGACACAATCCTAATGCTATTAGTTTTTATGTATATATGTATATCCACACACACACTTCCACATAAACATACACACACACATATTTTGTCAATGTTATTTTGGGTCTAGAGAATACCTACACCAGTAGTGATTGGGATAGGTTCGGTTCTGATTTTGGAACCATGTCGTATTTCTAAAGGAGATTTTAAAGCTTCTTGAATATGAGTTAATTTTTAATATATAACAACTCTTGAAATTAAGCTGACTAGTCACAACAGTTTATAAAGTCTTCATCTGCTTCCTAAAACATTTCAAAAGTATCTAAATCACAACATGACATTAGATTCAAACTTCCTCAAATTGAGTTTTCCTATCCTTTCAGTTTACCATGAACATCAGAAGGAAATAGGGCATATGGAAGGAAAAAGATGAGACAACATATTATTCATATTAATAAAAAGGAAAAAAGGATTGAAATCAATAAACTTCTATATTATTCTTGATAGGTAAAAGCCTTGATAAATTTCCTTGCAAGAAGGCAAAGGTTAAACCTTCTATAATTTGGCTCTGTAGGGTGATCTCTGGTTATGCAAGTATACTTAAAATGTTAAGTAAATCATACTCCTAATTGACTAGTGACTTAAGTTATTTAGATATCAAAGGATATGGACATCTTTGTCACAAACTTATCATGCAAGTCCTCAGGAGGGGGAAAGATTTTCAAATCTTTCTCAAGCTGTTGAAGCTGCCTTCCCATCTGCTTCAAATTCTTTTCCAGCGTTTCTACAGAAACTAAGAGAGAGAATATTATACGCATTAGAAGGACAGAATTATAATATAAAAAAGTAAAACACTCTAGAAACAAAACATTTGTGAAAAACCTTAAAATAATAATGGAAATCCACTAAAATAAATGAAAGGTAAATTTCATTTAAATTTTTTGATTTTTAAATCCAGAAATGAAGAAAATTTAATAAAAGATTATTTAAAACAGAAGATGAAATTTAGGAAAAGCTCACATGTACAAACCACATTCAAGAAATACTTTTTGCTGAAAATCAGAGTCCTTGACCTCTACAAACAAAACAAAATAAACAGTCTATTCAGCAAAAGAAGGCAAAGAAAGACAACGTTTTTAAAATTAAAACTATTTCAATATAATTTTAGCATTTTTCAAAATCATGATCTTTTGAGAGGGAAAAATAAAATATACATGGAAAACATGGGGAAAGTATGCTCTTCTGTTCAAGGTCTCCCATGACAGGAATGAAAAGGTATCAGGGGTTATCTGAATAACATGTGAAACAAATGTCAAACTTTCTTCAGTGGTACTATGAGGACAATCTGTGTTTATTAACTAATAAAGATTTTTTTGTGTGTACATTCTTGCCCAGTGCAAATCACAAGTGATTTCACATACAGCTAAACCCAGGATGGATGGATAGATGGCTGGATGGAAGAGAGATATACTATAATTTTTAATTAACATTTAAATTGAATGTGTTAGCACACCATTGGACAAAATCACATACTTAAAACATTATGATTAAGCTTGCTGATCAAATTTTATTACACACACACATCAAATTTGGGAAACACCTAGTGAAAAGACAAATAAAATCTGAGGAACTCCCATGTAACAAAACGCACAAGGCAAACACTGGGAAGGAACATAGGTGGATTATTTGTTTTTTTCTGACACCTAATACTTCATTCCAATAGCTACCAATTCTCCAACGCCAACTGGGTGTCTCCCAATTCACTTCAATCCTGACATGCATTGCCTGGAGTTAGCCCAGAACCCACAGGTTTAAGGACTTAGTCTCACAAGACTGCCCTCACTTCACAGGACAGTCACAAGTCCCAGGGATCACCCATACTTCTAACCAATGATAAATTCAAGGGTTCCCATGCCCTCCCCACCAACCCATTTATTTTTTATAATGTGAAAAATTATAATGTGAGTTCCCTCACAGAACTCAGGGAAGTACTTACTATACTTGCTACTACAGTTTTTCTTATAAAGGATATAACTCAGGAATAGCCAATGGAAGACATGCATAGGGCAAGGAATGGGGAGGGAGGGGTAGCACAGTCTCCATGCTCTCTCCAGGTACGCTGCCCTCCCAGCATGTCCCTGTGCTCACTACAGCAGAAGCTCCCTTAGCTTCGTCATTTCAGTCTCATCGCAGCTTTCACGACACAGGCACAATTGAGTACATCACTGGCGATTGGTGACTGAACTGGAGCTCAGAGGGTGGGCTGAAAGTTCTAACCCTCTAATCACATGGTTGGTACCTCTGTCAACCAGTGCCCCCATCCTGAAGTTCCCTAAGCTGGCCCTCCCCCCATCTACCTTGAGTCATCTCAGTAGTATACAAAATACACTCTCATCATTTAAGAAAGATTTTAGGAATCAGGAATAAGACCCAATATATAGTTTTTACTCTGCCACATGGACACTGAAGTGCATGTCTGGTCAGAAGGCAGAACTCCAGTACCTGTGAGGAGGTATAAGATGAGTACGTTTTTGATTTATGAGTTGTCACCCTCAGAGCTGCCTAATAGCCTGGGCAGCCCTCATAGGAGACCAGCTGCTTGTAATTGAACATAAAGCTATCCCAGTGAGTGAGTGCTTCTCAGTGGGAAGAGAGAAGGGCTTCAGGTTCAGATGAAAGGCTTATCAGGGGATCCTCTGAGCCTCTTCCAACTCATTGGTAGCAGTGGGTCAGGGACTACGTTCTATCACTGTGATATGAAGCAACTTCTCACTGGCTCAATTTCCACATGAGTGAAATAGGAAGAATCTCGCCTCATACCTTTACCTCACTGCTATTTCATAAAGATCAAATGCTATGATATAGGATGAAGAATTTTTTTTAAATAAAATGGATTATGAGATGTTACTCTTATTCTTAGAACTCAGTAAGACATGAAGACCTTAAAGATTAAAGTCAGTAATATTAGAATCTAAGGAAACTTAAAAAGAAAATCGTCATCATCACCATCATCATCATCATCAACATGCCAGGAACAGTGTTGTAGAACTCAGGCTAAAAAGAAAAGTTGCTAATTTCAAGAGCAAAATGTTTGGGATGTTAGGAAGCTTTGGGGCATATTCAAACATTTAAGGTTGACATCATAAGGAGTAAGCAGGTTGTCTTAAAAAATGGTTCTGTGGCTACTCTACAGATAGAAATCCCATTATGCCATTATTTAAGCTTCATCAGCACTATCTGATTACATTTATGTATTATCGTTAAGAGAATTTAAGTGTGATTGATCAACTTTTCACTGCTGGCTTTTAAATGAAGACCAAAGCACAACTGAAAGAAAGAAACGTGTGTGCAAGTTCTAGGAGAATAAAATATCCAATGTTTGGGGCCATCTGATGGGTAAAACTAAAGAGTATTTAAGAATTTCTTTGGTGTTTTTCTTTTTCAGCAATTATGTTCACAAAGATAGCACCTTTAGACATCCGTGAACATTATTTAGCCACACTTTTCTCATGTGTCAAGTTTTTTGAGGTCAGTGACTCTAATTTTTTGTATTAGAAATCGCAACTGGAGCACAGAATTTTAAATTGTACACCCTCAAAGAAGTGTTAATTTACTGGTGTCTCTGTATCTGACCTGTGTATGAATTTTATCTTTCAACTTTGTCACATTTCTTAACCAAGAAATTAATCTTATTTTTAATTCCTTTTCATTATTTAGAAGTAACAAAACATAGCCATCATCAAACAGAATTCACTAGATTTTTTTAAGGTAATTTCAATTTTTGCATTTTACTCAATATTCAATCAGATGGGATGTCACCTCAGATACCATGTATCTCTGTCCCCAGCTAACTGCCCATCTGTAATCTCCACACGTTAGTGGGCAGCAGAACCATAAATTCTGTTTCCTGTGCTAGAAACCTGCTAGTCTTGACCCTTCCCTCTCCTGAACCCTCAGATCCAAAGGATCGTGACATTCCTCACATTTTACTTGACAAATAGGACCTACTTCCTTGCTAGGTTGAACACTATTCAAGGCATCTGGAACACTTTTCTCTGCCCTCTTGTCTCCTATTGTTTCTCTCAGAGCCATATCCACACTGTACATGGAAGTTTCCAGACAAACATTAATTTAAAGATGTCTCTTCCCTGCTTAAAAACCAGACAATAGGGCTTCCCTGGTGGCGCAGTGGTTGAGAGTCCGCCTGCCGATGCAGGGGACACGGGTTCGTGCCCCAGTCCGGGAGGATCCCACATGCCGCGGAGCGGCTGGGCCCGTGACCCATGGCCGCTGGGCCTGCGCGTCCGGAGCCTGTGCTCCGCAACGGGAGAGGCCCCAACAGTGAGAGGCCCGTGTACCACAAAAAAAAAAAAAAAAAAAAAAAAAAAAAAAAAATCATAAAAAAAAACCCAGACAATAAACCGCTTACATGACAACATCGGAGTTCCACCCACAACTTGGCTCTACCTCCTAATCAGCCACACTTTACAGTTTACAACACTTTACAGTTACACACTTTACACTTTACAACAGTCCTGCTTGAGCTCCCTTCCTCCCAAACCCTTTCATCTATTCCGTACCTGATGCTGGAAATACCGTGTCTATTTGCCTTGCCCACTCCACCCAAGTCATTCTTATTCATACTCTACAATATGATTCCAAAACCCCGGTCAGGCCCCTGGTGACGTGCCTTCCCTACGTATCATACCTGGTAATTATCTCTATCTTTGCAATTACTACACTCTATTACTTTTATCGTTTTATGTATCTTCCTTTCCCAGCTAACTGGGGATTCCTAAGGGAAGAGAGCCATATTTTACTCATCTTTGTACCTTGGGTTACATAACATAGTACAGATACTCAAATGTTTGTTGAAGGAATGGATTTTGTATTTAACTTTAACCTCTTGAGATAAAAGCATTAAAAATGGGAAAATATAACAGATTAAATATCTAAAACCTTAAAATCCAAGACAGACTTTTCTCCAAGTGCCTAGTTATTATGATAATTATACACTAGAGGTGTTAGAAAAGTTCTGAATAAAAGTCAAAATCACAACCATAAATATTTAGATTTACAGAAATCATGAATATAGGCTCTCCGTAATATGATGGCCTCTATGATTTACCACATTAAGATTTCAAATAAAAAAGGAGAAATTGTATACATTTAAGTAATCTCTGTAATTAAATAATAATTGTCTATGAATATCTCCTGGAGGTATTGGTCATTATTTTATAACAAGCTTACTAAGAAATGTCACAGTCATTCTTACATACCATGATACATTTCAGGGAAGTTGATTCCTTTAAAGAATGCTTAAACAGCAACTTATTAACAAAAAACTGTAAACATTCAAACTAAATTACCCTCCCTATGCTCCCAGACACAATTGTTCTGTGAGAGAAACTAGGGCCTATAGCATTTCAAGCTTTCAACATAGTGATTTTTCCTAGACAAATGTAATAATAAAGGTATTAATAAAGCTGTAAGAATATTTCACAAATGCACATTAAAAATAATAAAATGAATGGACAAGATGGACAAAAACCTCAGTACCATTAAAAGAAATCCCTAACATTAAATAGGCCTAGAACAAAATCTAAGATCTACAGTATCATTATAACATTCATTATGTTGATGGAAAAGCATAAAACTGAAATAAGATGGTAAAAAAAGCAGAAACTCAAAATAAATTGCAGCTTGGTTTATAACAGGCAAAGGTGTAAACTGAAAGAAGCAATGCTAAGTGACTGGCCAGTCACCCTCAGCTTGTCTTCTGCTCAGCTTTTCCTTCTTCCCATTGTTCTGATTCTTGATGGAACTCCACATAATAATACATTATAATTTGCATTCCCTAATTAACTTATTATATTGGGTTGGCCAAAAAGCTTGTTTGGGTTTTTCCATAAGATGTTACAGAAAAATCCGAATGAACTTTTTGTCCAACCCAGTACTACAGAGGACCTGACTTACGTTCCACTTAACAATTTTTCAACTTTACGACGGTGGGGAGAGCTATGCATTCAATAGAAACCATACTTCATACACTGAATGCTGACCTTTTCCCAGGATAGCAATATGTGGTACACACTTTTGTGATGATGGACAGTAAGCCGCAGTTTCTAGTCAGCCATGCAAGAGTAAACAATCGATACGCTTACAAACCATTCTGTACCCAGAGAACCATTCTGGTTTTCACTTTCAGCACAGTATTCAATAAATTACATGAGCTATTCAACACCTTATTATAAAATAGGCTTAGTGTTAGATGATTTTACCTAACTATAGGTTAATGTAAGTGTTCTGAACATGTGTAAGTTAGGCCAGGCTAAGCTATGAACTTTGGTAGGTTAGGTGTATTCAATGAATTTTCAACTTATGGTATTTTCAACTTGCAATGGGTTTATCTGGATGTAACATCATCATAAGTCAAGGAAGATCTATACATGCAATGATGGTTTTGCTGTTACCTTTTTTATATACATCACACTGCAAGGGAATTGCCTATATTTGTTATGGAGTCTGGAGAGAGGACAGGTAGGCAGAAGGCAAGCAGAGGAAATGACAAGCACAACCAGTGAAAGGGCTCCAGTCGGTTCTGCTGACCCATTTCCCCCACTCTGGGCAGAAAAGAAGTAGCCTTGTCCTCTCTGACTATAAAGAGGGTGCTAAAGGCATAACAACCTTTTTACAAGAGAAAACAATATTAGCGGGAGAAGCCTATCTAATGGAAAATCATGTTTACCTATAAGAATTTGAAAACTCCTTTCTGCAAATAAGATGTTCAAGAAAATGGTAAATATTAAAGAAAAGAGGCCCATAATAGAGATGTTTGTAACAATATTCAAAATATTCCCTCAAGATAATGGTTTTGTGTGCATGTTTGTGGGAGGGAGGTGTGGCTGCTTTTAATGTGTCCCATGATAAATATTAAGGATAGACTAACTGACATGCAAATTATGAGATGAGTTTTCATGTATGGCTACTGGAGACCATGCAGCCTAACAAGTCCTAGACTGCATGCATATCTCTAAACTTGAAAAATTCCAAATTTTTTCTCCTGCTTAGATCCTGCTTGGAATTCCCCTGAACTCCAACTGCCCACTGAGTATGTTTACTTAATATTTGATAGGCATCTTAAACTCACATTTTCAAATTGGAACTTATCTTCCTTCTGGAATCTGCTCCTGCACCTCAGTAAATGATTGGTGTTATGACTCCTCTCTTTCCCTCATACCCCACACAGCCAATCACAGAGTAAATGCTGTTGATTTCTACCTTCAATGTAGGTGCATTGCCTAAATCCTTCTCACCACCCTTGCTACAACCTCTTGGTCCCAGCCAACATGCTCTCTCCCCTGGATTATTCTTACAGCATCAAACTGGTTTCACTGCATCTGCCCATTGTTCCTCTACATTTTTCCCCAAAGAAGCAGCCAAAGCAATCCTTTGAAAATGCAAGTCAGATGTCACTCTTTTGCTCAAAGCCCTTCCAATGGCTCCCCATCTCAGAGCCAAGTCAAAATCCTTATAATGGCCAATAATGTCCTATTGGATCTGCTACCTTTCTGACCGTATCTCCTATTATGC